>NW_020799124.1:4389351-4454740 GCF_003259725.1 Athene cunicularia | reverse complement strand
CCACCCTGAGGTGCCACCGCGGCCGCCCATTGACACCGGCCTTCCCGCCCGTGACGCCACGGGGAGGCCGCCATGATGTCCTCCCATGTGTGACGTCACCCCCGGGCTCTGACGAAGTGCCAGGGCCTCGGTGGGCAGTAGCCGGGCCACGGGGCGACCCCGCTCAGCTGTGACAGTGCCTGTGACATTACCATCATGTCACGTGTAATGCCATTGCTGTGCTGAGCCTCGGGGCCCTCTAGGCCCGACCTGCCCTGGCAGCCTGGCACCGCTGTGCTGAGCCTTGGGGCCCTCTAGGCCTGACCTGCCCTGGCAGCCAGGCACCACTGTGGAATACTCCCGCAGTGGAGGAGGTGTCACCATCTGCAGTATGATGTCACGGGTCTGGGTCATGGCGCACTGTCAGAACACCCTAGCTTTGCTCAAAATGTTACTTTCTGCAGCATTTCAGCAGCTGCAATTGGTAGTGAAATCTCTTTCTGTATTCAAACCTTGCACAGAGGTTTGGCAATCCTGTTGCAGCACTGAGGTACTTTCAAACTGTGCGGAAGCAGCAGTTTTAAAAAGGTGCTGTTTAGCACAGCCTTTTGTCATAATTTTGTCATCTTGTAGAGGACTGCCTTGGATGATCCATTTTTAATGCCATAATGATATATTTGCTGTAACACATCTAAAAATAGCAGTTGTGTAACGATCTAATCATGGAAAAATAGGCCTGAAGGGAACCTGAGGTCATGTCCATCAGTTAATCTGAAGGCAGCATCAATGTGTCTTCATTTGCTGCAGATAAATGTCAAGTTTGTTCTTCAAAACCTCCAGGGAGGTTCCTCAGCCTGTGAGGTCTGTGTCAGTGCTGCATTAGCTTTTCTTCAAATTACTTTTTCCTGAATCACTGGTGTAATTTAAGCTTGTGGGTTTGTTTTTTTTTTTTCCTATCTGCCATGAACACAGAAATCAGAGTATCCCTTTGTAGCAACCTCTTCCATATTTTAAGACTGTTATCTGCCTCTTCTGTCTTATCTTCTCCAGACTCAACAACGTTATTTCTTGAGATTTGTCATAGATCATTTTTTCTAAACCTCTGATCATGCTTACTGCTCTCCTTTGGGCTCTTCCAGCTGGTTCACATCTTTTTTGAAGTGCAGTGATCAAAAACTGGAAGCAGTACTGCTGCTGAGGCCTTTCTGGGGCTGAATAGAATGGAAAGCTTCTCACCAGCTCCACTGTTTGACCAGAATTTTTCACAGCATGTGACATTCTTTGTCTTGTGTTCTTCTTGTGATGTACTGAAGTTCTGCAGAATTGATACCTCATCGGTTAGCACATTGTTCAGGTTTTTGTGCATAAAAAACAATCTCCCTTGAATCAATCTTTCAGGTCATACTGTTATACTGGAATTCATGAGCCTGTGGTGAAAACTAAAGCTACTGCGTTTTGTGTTTGTTGAGAGGAGTATCTTAGGCTACAGACATTTACATCTTACACTGAGAGCTACTTACATTTGGGAAAAGGGCCCTCTATGTTTTTGAAAGCCGCAGCTAGTTCACTGCCAACTTTTTTGTTCTTTGTTAGCAAAGCTTTCTGTTATAACAGACCATCTAGGTGAGAAGGCAGGGATTAAGCTATTGTTGAAGTCCGGTGGTGTAATGGCTTTACTGATCACTCTATACCTCCCATTCAAGATTTAGTGCAGAGCTTTCAGTTGTCTTTGCTGAGGGACAAAGGTCTGTGGATCCCATTTGGCTTTTTCACAGCTATGGAGAGATTACTGAAGTGCAACTCTGCCATTTCAGTTTTGGGGACTAATACACTCTTGCTATTAGAGAACTTTCCAAAAAACTGTTGCATTTCTGTTTATTTTGTTAAAATTCTTTTTTTCTTTGCTCCTGATTCAGTGACATGAAACGTTGTGTTTGACACTGCCTTCTGTGTACTCTCTTGCATGTCTTTGTAACAGAACTAGCAGGCCGTACAGGAGAGTACATTCACTGAGCTAATAGATCTTTTCTGTGCCTCTTACTAGTCTTTTGGGCGATTCAGATGTTCATCCTCTCATTGTTTATATGATTGATGATGACAAGTGAGTTGATCAAAGACTGCAAATTGTAATGCTGAGGCAAAATCATTGCCTAGAAACTGTCATACTTGCAGTTTTCAGATGTCAATCAAAATGACTTAAAAATGAATTAGAATTACAGCACTGTGAACAAAAAATCAGTCTTTTACACACTGAATAATCTTCAATTGAAATAATAACTCAGTATAAACGTGCTTTGCTCTCTGTAGTAGCTCCCTATTGTGACTGCTCCATGGATGAGGTCCAGCAGCATCAGCTATTCAGCTGATTTTGCTCTCAATAGCTTCCCATTTTTTCTTGTTAACATTTATAGATTCCTGATGTCCTGACACATTTCTCAAGCTGTGGAACATGGATCTGTTCCTTTGAGTTCAGCAGAAGTTAGGTATTTTGAGAACAGTGGTACTATTTGGATAAAAGATCACCTGCAGTCAGCTATTACACTGCCTTGCAGCAAAAGATGTGTTATCTTAAAATATTAGTGTCGTTAATGGCCTTGCAAAGAATCAGTCTAAAATAAGTCCCGCTGTACTCATCTAATCAATCTAGTGAAAGTGCACACTTCAGTTAATTCTACCGAATCTGGAACTTGCAATCTAAGCTGCAGACTACCAAGCTGATGTGTTCCTCAGCAAACCCACAGATAATCATTGTCATAGTCCCCTAAAACCATTCACTCGCAGTCTGCAAGACGAGGTGTTTTTTTTCTAGGTAGTCTTTCACTCTTTGAAAATTTTATAAAGCTTGCTAGTGATGGCTCAGATTGCAACACTGCTCGAGAGCAATGCTAGATTTAGATGACTCACACCCACAACAATAAAAAGTTCTAGTGTAATTCAAGACAGCTGACTACAGACTTGAATCATACATTAATACTCAGATGTATTTTTTCATTTTAATGCTTCAAAGTTAAAATTGGGTTGCAAGTACTGCCCTGCATAGAGCAACATTCTGGCAGGGGCCATCACAACTCTGGCATGGACTTTGCATGGCTGATGCCAAGAAGAAATAAGGGAATGTCAGGGCAAGATGAGAAGAAAATAATTCAGTGAAGAAGGAGGCAATATTTTAAGATAATAAATCCTGTTTCTCTGCTAGTTGTTGGTCTCAGTCTATTACAACTTTTCTCAAATGACATCTAAATTGTTTTCTATCTTCTTTTGGTTCTATAATGTTTTTGCAATCTCGTCATATTAGTTTCTGTCTGAATTTTCTCTTTCAGTGATTCAGACTTCTGAAAAATCTTTGTTTTAAAACGGGGATTTTTATGATGGAATTCCTCATTTCTTCAAACCCTTTTAGTTCTGTCACTGTATTCTATTGCGGTGTCCTAGTGTTACATGAGAACTAGTGATCATTAGAAGTGGCCCAGACTATACTATAAACTTTAATACATTCAAGAATATACCATGGGATGGGCTTTCCATGTGTTATCTCAACAATTCTGTTCCAAGTACTTTGGACTTGCTCTTCAGCTTGACTGTGGGCCTGTGCTGTTAAGAGTGCAGGAGGGAGTTCATGGCAGCATGGCTAATAGTGAAGGAGGAGTGACTCTTTGACCCTTCCTAAGGAGATTAATTATTACTGATTTGTTGTGAATACTTGTTTTTAAAAAAATAAGCTAAGATCTTTCACAGAGACAACCTGGAAATTTGCCAGTGGTGACAACTTTTAGTCACCTCACTGCAAAGGCAGTTTCTCCTGTGACTATGGAAAAATCTTGTTTGCTTGTTCTGCAGTATATTGGTGACTTCCATTCAGATAATCTGTAAGCAGTTAGTCCATGTATATGCATATTAGAAGACTCCTTTTTTTCCCCTCAAATTATGGTCAGCCTGTGGAATTCACCAAAAGAGATATTAAATCTTGCTAAAAATGTCACAGATATTCAGGAGTGGATTAGGCATATACCAAAATAAACAAAAAGCCCAAACAAAAAACCCAGAAGAGCTAGAAATTTGGAGACATCTACTCATCAGACAAGTTGTGGAAGCCATTTCCCAAGCAGGTTATTCCAAAATTGTTATTTGGAAGATCTCTGTGTCTTTGGCACAAGCATTTAACTTTGGCCAGTTTTAGGATGAGGATACTGGCCTGTGTGGACCACTGGTCTGATTAGACATGATGATTTCTGATGTCCTTGCCAAATAAGCACATGAACGGCTGCAAACCACATAAATGTGAGGAATGTATTCAAGGTGGGCAGAGCTTTGCCTCAGCATTTTACCCTGAGCTAAGCCAAGTGTTGCTAGGTCAAAGCTATGGAGTTTGTCCCCTGCAATATATCTGTTCCTCAAATGATGTCCTTTTATTTAATGTGTGATGCTCACATTTAATGCTTTGAGAAAGAAAAGAGAAATTATTTCCAAAATAACCTAAACTAAGTTCGACAGTGTTGCTGTGTTTACTATTTTCAGGGAATTATTACAATCAAGGAGAGATTCGTAAGAAAGAACTGGAACAAAGTTGTTTTCTTCTGGGGATTCCTGCTTCTGATGTAAGAGTCATAGATCACAGGTAACCAGTTTTCATTTACAGCATAATTTCATTGCAGTTTGAAATAGCGGGTGAAGCTCACTTTAAAGTTCAGTGAAAACTTACTATATCATTCTAAAAAGTCCTGAGGAATCTCCAAAAAGGCCATATTAGATATTTTTATTAACTCTTAACATGTCTAATTAATGCAGGAGACAATTCAAGTGTATAATGGGGATCATAATCCCTAGGTTATGCTGTGTTGTTACAGCATTTAGAATAATGATAACCATACTTGGGGTCTGTCACACTGCGTTTGGGCAGCATGATCGCATTCTGTTACGCTTGTTGCAGTGTTATACAGACAATTACAAATTCACTGAATTGCCTGTGGCAGGTTTGTCTGTAGGCTGGTCTTTACCAGGGTTAGTGTGGAATTCTATTTATAATCTGGTTTAGTCTTGGCTAAAGACAGAAGTGCGTTGCAGTTCATAATAACGTGACTGTAAGATTCTTTCAAATTAAGCCATACAAGATTTCTGTTTTTCTGAGGTGAGATGTTGTTTTCTTTAGTTGTGTGCAGATACAGAGACAGGTGATAAGGCTCACACTTCTTTGTTTTGGGGTTAATTCAGGAACTCTTCTGGGAAGCTGATTTAATGCTTTGAATCAGTGAAACTCAGAACTAGCATTGTAAAGGCCTCTTAAATTGCCTAATCACTGTCTAAATAGGGTTGATAGGAGCTGAAGTAGCTACCAATTACTAGGAAACATGGTACAAGTGGTTGTTTCAATTGTAAACAACTGTCCTACATCCCATAAAGAATATTTTTGTTTATGAAGAAATAACTTTAATAGCAACATTATTGATTTAAAGCCACGCCAGCTGGAAAAGTCAGAGTTGAAAAAAAATCTGGCTTCAGGCAGGCCCTTTTCCCATGAACATATTTTCCCTTGAGCTAAGGCAACAGAAACCACAGTCCAGAATATGAATCTTCTTGAGTTCTTTGCTTTTTTTAGCTTTAGGTTTCTCTCCAAGTTTTCAGCTCAATTACAAAAACAGCATAGGAGTTGTTTTTCCTTTGGAATGAAAAGAGATGTTTCCGTTCACTTTTCTTGAACTGGTTTTGGATAACTTCAAGTTTTGTAGTACAATTATATGACAATGCCCAAAACATTTTGGGGAGGAATAAAGAAAAAAGCTGCTAAGCTTTGCTAAGCATAAAGTCTGCTCAGTGAAGCAGAAGACTACTGGCCTTTCATCCTCTAACGCAATGTGAAGTTGGTTAGCATGCGATACAGGTTTCCCAATACTGCTCCGTCATCCCGCGGTGTGCACAGTCCAGGACTGCTTTTTGCAAGTAATACTTTGGTTTGCTGTATAGGAAGGTGAGGACCATTTCAGAGAAATACATTGTCTCATGCATCTTTATCACTTTCACTACTATTATTGCACATACTTATGTGAGTAATGACTGGTATATCGTTTCCCCCAGTGAATGCAATGCCTGAGAAGACAGATCCATCCCATTGCCCAGAGCTTCTGTACTGGAATGTACACTGTTGTTCTGAGAAACAGGTTTAGATTTGAGGTCTTTATCTCTGAGGTTCGATTGCTATGAGATAACCATCAAATCGTCTTTGTTGTGCATTTAGGGAGTAAACTGACGTTCTTGCTGAATTTTGCTCAGAGCTTGTTTACACAGTGAAGTGTGTTTATGGTGCACTATTTAGTCTGCAGTAACTCACCATGTGTATGCTCTTTATGCAAAACCTCTATGGATCAGGTGTTAGCAAAGTGCTAGAGGATCAGGAATAAATTCTAGATGACACTGCATTTTTAGAGTAGCTAATTTTTAGTGTTTCCCAGCAGTTTAGACAAAGCACTGGTACTCAGGGTTCTTGAAACCTACTCAGAGTTCCTGGATTCCTTAAGGTCAGTAGCTTACCTATGCCTCTGTTATGACTCCTGTAATTTACAGATTATACAAAAATATTTGTCAGTATGGCATGATGTGGAAGTTGATAAATTAATGTTATCTATTGCTAGATTTCAATGTAAAATCGTATCTACAGAATACTCTTCAGGAGGCTATTTCTCTTTAGCATTTTGTCTTCTGTAGGTAGTGTTTAAGAGCAGAGCCCTTTGGATTTTTTTGTTCCTTTCCTAACTCCTCAGAAGATAATTTTCTATCAATGTAAAGAACTAGCACATTGCTGAAGGACTGCAGCTGGCATGCAGCCCGCCTAACATTTCTTATACAAACACTGGATGCTTTACATTATCCAAGCTACATACTTGTATTTTGGTAAGGAAAGCCCAAAGGATTGCTAGGTCTGGATCTGCTCCAACCATTGTAGTGTGGAGCTGAGTCATGCTGCTTCCTCTTTCTTTGCATGATCTACAAGTGAGTGAGTACAATTTTCAAGATGTATAAGGGGAAATATATCTGAAAAGCAAGGTGATTGACTTGCTCTGTAATCTCACTTGGCCAGGCAGGTATAAAATCAACATGACATTTTGAATTGCACGTGAACTTGTAAAGAGAAAGCTTCAGTCAGTCAGCCTATGATGAAATCTGTGTTAAAGACCAATCCTTATTAAGCAGACCCTTGCCTTTAACAATGACTCTCAAGTATAGCCAGGATGCCTAGGACAGCAGTAGTTCAGTCTCTATCAGACAACTGCTTTGCACTGACTCCGGCAGGTGTTTGATGTTGTCAGTGTATTTGTTACCTCCGTTAAAGACAACTCAAATCTTCTGTCACAAATATGGTCCCAAACTGTACCCACATTTCAGCCCTAGAGATTTGAGATCCACAAGAATTTCCTGCAGAAAAGTTTTTTGCTGTAGAGGGCATGTCCAGGCATGGACCATGCAGCACCCAGGTACTGTGGGTGATCAGATGGGCGTGCAGGCAGCCCGTTCCAGACTATTTTAGATTGGAGCACTGGACTCCTCCTACTTGTAAATAGTACAGGCCAGGCACCAGATTTGCAGAGGTGTCCCCTGAGCTGACATGTAATCATCATAGCTCCAACTGAACAGCTGCTTTTAAGGGAGAAGAGTTTTACAGTCCACTTTGGTTACTATTCCCACACTAGGCTTAATACTTGGAGCAGCCCAGCTTAGAACTAGGACTTGTATTGCTCAAAATTAATTTCTGTACTGTTGCTGGGTGAGGGAGGAGTAGCAAGAGAGTGAGGTCTGAATCTTATGTAAGATAAAAGAAGTCACTTCATTGATTGTATAAATGGTAATGTAAAGTCTGTGCTTTTGGTACATTTTTATTATCTTATGTGCTGCAACAACGGACTTTCTTGGAGCTGTAAAAATGAGAGATTATCAGTTTTACTGTGCCACGATACCAGCTTAATTTTCACAAGACTGGTATAGTTCTACAGATCTGCAGTGAAGGTAAAATGAGTGTAGCTAAACTATGAGTGGTATAGATACCTCTAATGCAAACGCAGTCTAACTCAACTGAAAAATCTGCTACAATGATACGTCTAAACTAGTAGATAAATCAGATACTGGACATTTTTTGTGGTGGCAGAAGGGTCTAATTTATAAAGCATTTGGCTGCACTGCAAACAAAAACAGACATCCATTTTCACCAAAAGCACTGTTGTTCTTCAGGCATCGGTTAGACTCTGCTGCCAGATTTAGCTTAAATTGCTCTGGTAATATATGGGCAAATGATCCACTTGAAGGACATGAGTAGTTGCTGAGCAGGGCAGAACTCCATCTCGAGAAGAACAAATCTGAGTAACTGATTTGCGCTTGAGATGTGTGACAAAGACAAGGTTCAGTTTAGCAAGAGGAGAGCTTGTAAACAAGTAAAAAGTGAGTCCTGCATTACCGTAAAACACTGAGATGTTTTCCCTTCTCTTTAGACTGTGCAGAAAAGAATGCTTCATTTACAATGTGAAGACAAAAAATGTTCACGTAAGAACTGCTCCAGGTGCCGTTTTTGATGTGTCACTGCTCAATGTTTTCTTGGTTGTTGCTTTGTCTGGTCTTGAGAACACAGTGAGATGAAGGGGCCCTGGTCTCCAAACCCAGTTATCAGGTCACAAGTCATTGCCATGGGTTTGGATTTGTAAATGTACTTTGTTGGGAATTACAGCTGAAAAAGCTATCTGAAGTAATTAATCAGAAGACACGCTCCTGAACTAGAAAGCTCTCTTTCATGGTATACGAAAAAACAGGAGTTAGTATCTAATTGATGCAATATTAAGTTAGTTAAATTCCCATTAACATTGGGCACATCTGCCAATGCTCTGGCTACTAGTCTGTAACGTTACGCGTAAACAGGAGATGTTTTCTAAGTTGTTTTCAGTTCCTGAAGAGAGGAAGCGAAAAGGAATTCCAAATTATTTTTTTTCTAGTATCTGTTTTGGGTTCATGGAAAGATAAATATCAGGCATTTTACTGCAGCTTCTGAAGGTTTTGTGCACGGTTGTACTGGACAGAACGTAAAACCGACTATTTGCATCTTAAATATGACAAAATATTTGGCCCAAGTTTGCACTGCAAAGAAAATAATAGTCGAGATTTGTGTAAACTAGAAAATTTTCCATTCACAGTACAAAGGCTTACTGCTAATAATGTTACATCTGTTTCCAAGTTTCCATGGAAATTGCACTCCACTTGCTTTTTTATTATTATTTCACTTAAGTCCAGAAGGGCTCTGATTAGACAATGCACAGGAGGGAGGACATCTTCCCGTGCAGAATCACAGGTTATCTAAAAGGGGTTTTTTATGAGGCTGCAGAGAGGCTCAAATTCTTTTTTTTTTTTTAATTTTTTGCTGTTGGGCGCTTTTTTTTTTTTCCCCCTACAAGGTAAATAGGCTTTATTGTACTTCCTCATGTTTAACTTCTAACGAACTTCCTTCCACAAGTTCCCCATGTCAGAGAAGTGAGTCTGTAAGGTCATGGGAAAAATAGATCCTTAAATAAATAGTGTGTGCGTCTGATTGTGATGATCAGAAAGATATAAAAACACTCAGACCCTTCAGAGAACGAAATATGTAACTGGAAATTTGAACCTTTTTATTAGAATTTAGAAACATATATACAGACAGTTAAGATGTACATCCCATTGATCCAGTTCAGCTTTACTGTACTTAGGTGGTTCACTGATGGCTTTATTGATTTGAACACAGGGTGCTGGGTGCATGAAAGCTTAAGATGCAACAAGCTATATAGTGAGAATATGTACTGCAATTAGGAAAGCTTGCCTGAAAACCGAGGGGCACCAGGAGAAGTGCAGAGATAAAATCCTGGCCTCAGTCAAGTCTGCTGGCAAAGCTGTCAGTGATTTCATACCAGTTTCTGACTCACTCATTTGCAGACCTGTGCCATCTTGCTGAATGGGATTTTTAAAAAATGTATTTATCTTACTTACCTTTCTGACGAGAAACATGTGGTATTATTCCTTGATGTTTCTTCTTTCCCTGGTCGCATATTTCATATTTTGAGATCAGTATTTAATAGTTTTAATTCTGCTGAAATAATTGTGGTAATTACTTACATTTTGCCTTCCTAAGTTCCCCGTGGTATTACAGTTTGACATTTTGTTTTATAGCGAACTGTAAAGAGCTGATCTATGTGCTGATTAAAACTGGTGCCATGCTTTATTCTAGAAGAGCTGCATGTTTCAGTAGTGAGTGATGGGATTCTCTTCATCTTACTTATCCCAGCAACACCATAAAGGTCTTTATTTTTTTCAAAATTGTCTTTAATTAAGAATAGCATCTGTGCAACCAGAAGATCTTGGATGTAAATTGATCACACATTCAGTGTGTATTACAGGGAAATCAACCTACATCTTCTGAATCAGTCAAACATACTCATAATTACCCTGAATACTAACATGTTTTACCATTATAAGGAAGCATGAAGCCTTTGTCAGTCAGATGGGTATCTTGATATTTATGTAATCACTGTAACCAAATTTCACTTCTGTTTAGTGTAATTCCTGAAATCTAAATTGTTTTCTTTCTGAGAAGACAATAGAATATTTGGCCACCTATTCTTATTTACATTTCTAAATAAACAGATAATTTTTCCAAAATGCTTACCACATGGCAGCTCATGCTGATATTTTAGGACATCAGAACACTTTATAAAAAGGATTATATCAAAGTCTGCCTTCCGGCTTCTGCTTTTATAAGTGTTGCTCTATGCAATAATTTAAGAGGAAATTCTTCTGGGGATTGAGATGTCTCTCTGCCCTCCAGGAAAGCTGCTTTCTGAAACAAAGGCTTGTATTGCAGTAAGTTAGGTTTAGCTGTTTTGTTCCAAGTTAGATATTTTCTCAATAAGGAAATCTGCCCTTTTTTTCCCTGGGGTTTCTGTGAACCAGGTCCTTTTTCAGCTTTCTAGCATAATTAACTTCCTTGCTGTACAAAAAGGGGGAAGGGTCTGAGGTGAAAGGGAAAATGAACTTTTCAGTCCTAAAGGGGCATGTCCCCCAGATTACCTCTGTAGTGCAATGAGCAATGGTCCTTTTCAAAACATTCAAGGATTCTCCAGATGTCAACAGAGACCTGTCAAACCATGTCAGCAAAGTCTCAGCAGGGTTTGATTAAGAGCAAGTGTCTGGCCAGAGGAGCCAAGGGCTCTGAATAAATGCAGGGGAAAGCGAAGGCGTACTGCTAAAGGACAAAATGCCTTTATGGAAATCAAATCAAAATACTAACCATTGAGATTTATATTTTTAATGCTCAAGATTACTTTAGCAGAATAAAACCCATGAAATACTGATCTCAAAACATGAAAGATGAGAATAGGGATTCCAGTCGTCCCCCGAAGCTGATGCAAGTTTGATTCAACTTTAAAAACATCAGCACTGGAAAGCTGATAGTAAGAAAAGAAATAAGGCTGTGCAGGAGTCTAGGAAAACTGTCTGGGACTGAAGACAGGGAAATACACTAGAACAGGGACATCCACTAGAAGTCATATTTACTTTGTTCTTTCTTAGTTCATGTCTTCAGAAACACTTTTTACTATTCTTTCATTAATGGCTTTTAAAAGACCTCCACATGTGTTAAAGACAGGCACCTTTGGACTAAAGGAAGCCTCAGTGGCCCATCCTGAATTTGGGGATGGTTCCATGTCCCAGCTCTGCCATCTCCCAGAAACACAAACAGATATGCTGACTGGAGCGATTCTGTAACTAGACCACTCGTGTCCATGCAGAACGAAGTGTCTTTGGGTTTGCTGGTTTCTCGTATAAAATTCAGGGTTTGCTATTAAAATATTTTGAGTGGACTTTCTTCATAATGCTAGTAGGCTATAGAAAGGTACAGTCATTAGATTAAAGCTATTTTCAAGTTATACACAATAGTCCCCTTTTAAACATGGCAAACTATAACAACCTACTCATTTTGCCAGTTACACAGTGTGTTTTGCCAACAGACACCCCGAGGAACTAATGGAGAATGACAGGCGTTCCCCTTTGCCCCTGGAAGGTTCTCTGCTTTGATAGCCCAGGAACATCTCTGTTAGTCACTCATTTTAACCTGCAGCCGCAAAGGCCTTGCTGTTAATTATAGGCAGACTGAGGTCTTCTATCAGAGAAGAGAAAACGGTCTTTTCCTTAAAGAGTAACAGTTATATCAGATAGTCCCAGTAAGTTAATCAAAGAGGAGGAACAAACAGAAAAAAAATCTAGCAGGGATTCAGTTTAAACTTTTGAATCTCTGCATTCCTCCCAGCTTACTCAGGGAAAATATATTCCTATTTCTACTGGGAACACTCTTAAAAGCTTTCTCACAATAATGGATTGGGCGTTAATGCCTTGTTCACAAGAACTGTGTGGTTTCTTTGTGTGTTCTCATAATCTTATTTTAATTGTAGCTACAGTACAAAATGTTGAGTACCTCAGTTAAAATAAAGTTGTGAGATCTGAGGCTATGACATGGTTTAGAAACATCATCAGGCTGCATCTGCAATGGACTTGCATTTTCTGCCTGTCAGGTAATTACTGAGGAAGGGGATTTGAAGCCTCTTGGTCAAATTCCCCTTTGGGATTCAGTCTAGAGAAGTGCAGTTACATCAATTCCTGTTTTTCCTAAAGGTCAGGATCCTAGCTGTACTAGGTAGCTCCTGCAGGTAGTGTGTACCTGTACTCACACTTTACTTGGATGTAATTGCAGTAACTTCCTCCAGGTTGCCTCAGTCACTGGGAGACAAGAAGTTTTAGTGTCCAGGGGCCTCATGACATTAAAACCAGTTGTTGGTTTATTCCAGTTCCCTTCATCTAACTGCTAGTTCAGACAGTCACCAGAAAATTTATGGAATAATCAATATCTGAACCTTGGGAGCAAGGCCTTTTTTAGGTTCATTACAGACAGAATGTTTCCAATTACAAGAGACAGTGTCAAAGGCTGTCAGCCCACTTTAAATGCAACTATACGCTCTCTTGCTGAATGGCAGGAGTATAATCCTCAATTCTGAAGTTTATTTCCAAAATTCCCACTGAAGGCAGAAGGCATCTCCTATGCTGGCAGCTAGTAAGAGAACATTGGAAACAGTGCATATAGTGCCTGAGAGGGATGAGTGGGAAGTGCCCCCTTCTATGGCAGACTCAAAGGGCTGAGTTGATGAGCTACAGAAGGAGGGTGACCCTGGTGCCTTTGGGACAGGAGCATGGGGAGAAGGAAATTCATAAGAATTTCACCTCCCGCTAATTGCAGGGCATTCAGTGGGGACATTTCTGGCTGTTTTATAGAAGAAGACAGTGTAAGGATAAAAAAAAAAAAAAAAAGCTTTGTGGACATTACTTTTGAGTAATAAAAGCAGCTTAGTTACTTTCAGGTTGATCGAAGTATTTTATTTTTTATAGAAATAACAGTGTTTGGACTGTAGACACTGTGAAGACTCAGTAGAATTTTTGTGAGGATGTAGACTTACAAATTCTTTGTACAACATACGTTTTGGGTCTGCATCAACCCAGTTCTTCCACATAGCTGGTAGAACTGGAGCTGTAGAATCTTGGATGTCTGTCTTTCCTTCCTCAGAACCACCTTCTGGTTCCATCAAAATCAATGGGAGTTGGCCTTTGACTTCAGTAGGACAGTCACTGGAGTCACCAGTTACTTCAGTAGAACTGAAATAGTCAACAAGAGAAGACAAAGTCTTGTTTAAAAAAATGTTGGTATGGGGAAAGTTGGAAAAGCATCTGTACAATGGATGTTGTGTAAAATGTGTTTTCTCTTAATGACCTTCCAGTTCAGATTGGCTCTGTTTACATACAAATCAAAAGCTGGTTTGTCTAACTGCCAGCACAGCAAAACTAAGTCTGAGATCTGAATATCCAGCTGTGTCTTTTGCCTCTGACATCCTCCCAGTAATAAAAGTTGAGTGGCTGGGATTTGGCTAGAATTGCAGATGATGTGTGAGCCAGAATTGAATTCAGCCTGCTCTTCCTCTGCAAGACAATAGAAGTTAAAACTTGTTTGTGTCAATAAAATAAGCATATACAACTCATAACCCCTCAGGGACCAGATATGATGAATAAGATGTTCTTTTTCCATCATCACATTTCTAACCCTGACCAGTGTTAGTAATAAGTCTGTGAGAACTCAGACTTTTGTCTTCCTCATTTCAAAGCTGGAGCAGAAGCTTTTATGGAGTTTACCTGTGAAGATGCAGCATCCAGAGAACAGACATAGTTATAACAACCTTTGCAGTGCTATCTAATCCAGGTTCTTCATTCTTCACTTTCAAACTCCCTGATGGGTATAGCTATGTGAAATGCTGCCTTTGCTCTGTAAGCCAGTGCTCTTGTACAGCTCCTCTGCAGATTGACGAAGTGACAGAGACAGTAACTTCTTCACAGGTGAAATGGTACTGTAGCGTACCTGTTAGTTATCACTTTCCTGCTTCAGGCTTTTCTCCAATGGTATGTTAGTAAACTAGGCTGCTTTGTGTAGCAGAGGGTCTCAAACTTTGTCATACAGGGATTTCTGTTTGGTAGCTTGTCAGGAACTTGGGTGCTGCACCTTGTGAGACAGATGCCAGTGGAGCATGTGGTGATGGAGAGGTTTCAGGTCCTGGGGTACTGTCTGGATGTAGGCAAAGCTATTTCAGTTCATAAGGGAGCAATGCGTGCTGGAACTGTAATTATTGCAGGGTCCTCTTTTTTGTAACAGTGGTGAAAGCTCTGGCTGCAGTACAGAGCTCCGTTAGCAATTTCACTTGCAGATTATACTTTGACCACCTCATTGTAAAAGACTGCTTGTAAAGCTATATAGCAATTAAGCAGAGCATTTGTTATCTCCACTCTTTCCATCGGTAAAACCCTGTTTGACAGATGATTGAAAGCTCCTCCAGTTGACAGTATTAGTGTGAGCCAGCAAAGATGTTCTCAGCAGTCTAGAATCTGAGGCTCCCCAGATGCTTTGAGCTGACTGCAGTGGGGTGCTGCTCTGCAGCAGCATGAGCCAGGGCCACCTTTTGAAGCGTCCTACATCAAGAGAATTCCCATTTGTATTTTCTTGGCTGAGTTTGTTGTGACATGCCCTGTTATTTTTGCCTTCTGTGTCCATTCTAAAGTTCCCCCAGGCATCCCTTCAAATGAAACATTGCATCACTGAGGAAGTGAAGCCATTAAAAGTGAATGCTTTCGCCAAACACTTGGAACAAATACAATCAGCTCTCATCTACCAGAAATGGTCTTGCAAGTTGACATTGCAAAATTTGGGAAGAACAATAGTCCTTTCTTGAGCCGTTTGATGCAGTTTTTCAAAAAGCTGAGCTGTGCTGGGGTTTTTTTTGTCACATCATGAATGAAGGTTTTATATTTGCATAGAGCAAATGTGGAAGGATTACCAAGCAAAGTGGTTAGAGCACAGAGCTTCACACTTCAAAATCCTTTTGAAGGCAGAGAAATTTTAAGTTCTCTGCTGAACTCTGCTAAGGTCTCTGACCTTCTCTGTGTTTTACTTTCATCCTCTAATAATCCTGACTTTTTGCAGAGACGTACTGATGGACCAATTATTGTTTACATACTATTGTCATGGTGTGAAATGCTGTATAAGTTTTAAGGATGATTATTAGAGTTTTCCTTGCTAGTCAAAGGGTTAATTTCTTTCTCCAAAGAAGGAGATCTGATTTAGGTTTGGCACAGGAGGAGGGAAGACAGAGGATTTTGTTCTGCAGGAAACTAGGTCAGCAGGTTTTTATTATCGTGCTCGCAGCCCAATGTGGTTTGCATTTAGGAATGAACTTGGTTGACATTGTGTATGGTTGATTTCCTCTTCCCAGAAAGCAGGCCTCAGACATCACTCCATACATTATGGCTTTCCCAAATTGAATGCAAGAGAATATTTAGCCGAAGCAACCCAGGCAGTTGTGAGTTTGTTAGATACGTTTTTAGAGCTATCTGTTGGGAGTGCCTCAGGAACACAGAATGCAGTCCAAGATATTTTGGAGAGAAGAAACAATAGGGCTGGAATCTTTTCAGTCACTGAAGTGCATCAGAATCATAGACATCTTCATTGTTTTTACACCCCTTCTACTGATGATTGTTCTTATAGCCTGTAGCATTGTTTGGTTTTTGTTTGAATGTGGTCAGATTCTGATCTTGGTCCTGCCAAAGTAAATTTGGAGTAATTCCCTTGCTTTCTCTGAAGCTTTCTCTGAAGCCATGTGTGGCTGAGATCACAGTGTGGTCCTGCAGAAAACCTTTAGATGGGGAGTTTTCCATTATAACTTTTGGACCATCATGACTGATGAAAGATTTGAATAATCCAGAATCTTTTTCACATCTTCCAGCTTTCTTGACCATATACTCTGGAGTGTATTCTTTTTCTATGCAACTGAAAATAGAGGTCTGCGTTCTTTACCTCTGCCTATGGAAGACCAAATTGTGGCGGACATCACTCATGTTGGAGAATTCAGGCTGCCTTTCTTTACAGATCATTTTGACTTCACTGAATAATGAAAATCCAAGTACTTATAACTTTAAAAACATCTACTTTGTTTTGGTCATAGGGATCGGGTAAGGGTGATGGAGCTTAGAAAGGCTATTGGTAGCGTCTAAGAAAATTTCAGAGTAATAGGATTTAAGGCTGAGCATCTATTTCCAGTTTGATATTCTTGTTGTTTTACAGACTTTAATGTGAGTTAATGGCTTTTCAGCATAATAAAACCATCTAATTTTCTCCTGTTCTAGTCTTTATTCAGTTCTGGCATCAAGAAACCCAGACATTTTTGCAAACCAAGTTTGGCTTTTAAAGCTGAACAAGGAAAATACAGGCAATATTGAGAGGGACAGACAGCAGTAGGTTGCCAGCAATTCCTGGAAATAATGGAGTTTCACAACCATTCCCTGCAGATTGGACATTTAGGGAGGAGAAATATCCTTGTGGCTTACATGGACAGAGTAATGAAAATGCATATTCTGTTGAGAAAGTTTGTTATGGTGAAAATTCAAATGCCATTCTTGGGTTTAAACCAAAGAGCAGCATATCAAATGCCTTAAAATGATGACAGCATAGAAATAATACAGGTCAGAAAATTGCATACAGTCTCTCCTCAACTTGCTTTTAATATTGTGTTAGGCTGTACATTTTGGTTGTCCAATGCCTTTGAATCTTTAAACAGTTTCAGCTGCAATAAATGTGCTCATATAATCATCTTTTGAAATATGAACATGTTAAACAGGGATGAAGAAAGTTGGTATTTCTATAATACCCTTGTGCTCTTACACTGTTGGCGTGTATGACTGAGAGCCAAGAAAACGACAGCACGTCAGAATGAGAGGCACAGAGAGGACTTATAGCAGGCAGACACGTACACACAATAAACATCCGAGCTGAGGCAGCATTTTGAAAATTATCTTCTACATAATGAAACAGAAGGGGTTGTAGGAGTATCTCCATAGCCTCATTCAGCAATGACAAATCATTTCATTCAAATTCTAGCGACTCGGAAAATGTCACTATATTGCTGGAAGACTTGGGTTGTATTCCTTGCTCCCTAAATTGAACTAAATTGAATTAAACTCTTAGCTCAAGAAATGAGAGATGGAAAAGACTATCTCTCCTGTAGTGTCTCTCCAAGATGTATCTTGTATTTCTTGAGGCTGACAGCCATATGAAGCTTTTGGGATGCGAGACATAGCATAAGTAAGTTTGGTCATTCTTGTTGTGAATAAAAACAATAAAATCCTACATTTCTATAAAGGCTTTTTCTTCCCCAAAAGAGTTCAGAAAACATCACAAATCATTAGCATATCGGAGCTGTCACTGAAAATACAGTAGCTTCTGGTATGAAACAGCAACCGTTAATAGCTCTCAGCAATGCCGTGTGTATGAAAAATGTCTGCTGCCGTATATTTGGGCTCTTTCAAAAGAATGAACTCAGGAGTTTCTAGACTGAAAATGAGGTTGGTAATGCAGAAGATCACTGCATGTCAGCGAATAAACAGATGCTTGCAGCAGACTCTGGGATAAGCAGATGCCGAGTAATGCTGGTGTATGAAATAAGCCATTTGTGCCCATTTGGGAGCTCTGCTGCATAAAGGATGCAGCCTGCAAATTTAAGTAGGTTATGATGTTCTCCCCTATGGCTGGGGTTAGAGGCCAGTCCAGTTAACTGCAGAGTAGTCTCTTTGTGGTACAAACATGAAGGCACTAAACTAAAATTGTCTTTCAGAGAGCAGTGGCTTCATATGGGTGCGTTCCTTTTTTGTTTTTAAATGTAACCCTATCTTTACCAATTGAAGTAGCTATTTGATGGTTAGAATATGATCTCCGAGCTATGAGCACAAACCCTGTTTATCCCTCTTGTGGGATAAAAGATATTTAGTCTTGCTTTATTTGTAGTTATTATTCCTTCTTAGTGTTTTAACCGGTAATTAACCCTATCCTTTGATAGTTGTTTACAGCTGGGAACAGACTGACAGGAATGGTGCTGTTTGTTCTGCAGTAAGGAGGGAGTGGTGCCAGGTAGCTACCCCGTATCTGCTTCCTAAATTCAGGTAGCCATCTCCTGGGACAATCCCTGTACCAGGAGAGAGGAAACAGCAATCTTCCTTAACATGGCTGCTCACTTTTCTGAGAATGGGATTGGTTGGTTGATTAATTTTATTGACAACTTATTGCAGACAAAAGGTGCTGGACTGAAAGCACTGGTAAATGGTAGACATAGGTCCCACGCAGTATTACTCACAACGGAGTAACTACACACCAGTGCATGTCAGTACACTTCGTTGTTGCTTCAAATTGATTGCTTGTATCTGCAAGAAGATTATTGTCCAATATGATACAACTTTTGGCCTTTTTCCTTGGATGCCAATAAGAAGATTAATTAGAAAAGGAATAAAAATGTATTCATATTTAAGGGAGATACCTTTTCTTCTGTGCTGCCTTGTCTCTTATTCCGTCCCAATCCTTTATGCATTATGCTCAAAGAGGTACTGTGGAGCAGAGTTAAGACCCTCATGCAGCTTCTGTTATGTTTAGTGCCCTCTGTATCTACAAGGAGGTGAAGAAGGGCTTTTTGTCTCCATCTTCATGTATCCTTATTCCAGGAGAACGGATGTGCTGTTGCAAGAGCAATCTGGAGCAGTGCTCTGCCAGCACACGATGTTTGATATATAACACGTTCAATATCCCCTCCTACAGTGGCTCATTCTATTGACACTCGCAGTATCCTTCCACAAACCCTTGCTGGAGCCCTCACACAGCTCACAAGTGATCTCTGGCTCCACAGCAGCCATAATACTGGAGTAATCTCCAGCCAGCCTTGGCAGTTGGACTTTCCCAGTGACCTGTATTAACCAGAAGTGTTTTGGGAGGTTTCCCAGTTCCACCATTCTGCTTTTGGTGTTTACAGCTACAGTAACTAACTCCTGACATTTATGCCCAGTTTGTGCTCTGATTGCTGCAGCTTGGTGCCTGTTTACACATGGGGCCTTCTGATAAGGCAGGCATTTGACCTTTCTATTCTTAACCCATTAACATTTAGAAGAGCTGCTCTCCTCACTTCTAGAGGCAGTGTTCCTCGCCCTCCCCCCAATATCCCCATTCCAGCCAGATAAGATTACGCCTGGGTTATATATTGATCTAAAAGCAGAGTGCCAAATGCAGCCCGCACCAGTTCAAGGGCGAATACCGAATCCATATGAGTGAGTTCACCACATGTTTCGGTTCAGTAGTGGAAAGGTAACGACCAGTGGCTCTTTTTGCCCTCTCAGCAGAACCTCGGGGCACACACAAGGGTATCACTTCTTTATTGTACCAGTAAAACGAACATCATGGCTGCAGGAGGTACCAGTCCAATTTGCTGATGCTGCATCTTTGTGCTGTTTCCTCTTTTTCATCCGCACTTAAACAGATTAAGGGGTTGAAGTGATTATTATACACTCGTTTGCTTGAGGCAGTGTGTTCAGTAACCTGAATGTGGACATAAGAGCCAAGATTGCTTTGTTTAAAGCCAAGCCTGCCTCAATGAATACTGCACCATGTCACTTGAACACATCTCTTCACCTGTGCATCCAGTTTTTGAAAGTGGGAACCTATTTGCAACCTAGTGAATTATAAATAGCAACAACTATTATGGGAAAGTGGCTATATAGACAAATGTACATAGCCATTTATAGTCAAAGTCATTAATTCTTTGCCAAAAATTAGTCATTGAAGTATTCACAGGTGTATGAAGTGACACTAAGAAGCTCTAAGAGAGAAATTTCAGATAACCAGTTAAACATCAGCTTCCAGTGCCATAGCTATCACACAGAATGGGAATGGGACTATGTGAGCAAGGGAATTGCCCCTTCACGTATTGTTTCACAGTCTCTTGTTCCACTTCAGTATCTTGGTATAAAATCTACATTTCCAAAAGGATATTTGACATTTAGAAAATACTTCAGAAACAGTCACTGGAATGATGAAAGATGTGGAAAACAAACCTAATAATGGATATTTAAGATGCTTGACCTATTTGCTTTATTCTTGAGATGACTTGCTAATGATACAGGAGGATGAACATGGGGAAGAGATTTGTTGGATGAGGTCTGTTGAGCTGTTACATAGCATTTCATATGAGAATAATGACCACAGTCAGGGGTCCCTCCTGGCTTTAAAAATCTATGACAATGATAATAACTACAGTCAATGGTAAGAATTAATTAGCTGGCAAGCCTGATTTCCCACTGCAAAACCAAAAGCCACTGGAGCAGGATGGATAAAAAATTATTGCAATTATCAATATTTTATTATGTTAAATGGTTTAAAATAAAACATTGTGATTTAATGTGCATTTATGACCATTTCCACTAAGAACTAAGCTTCAGATAGTCTAATAAGATAACTTACATGAAATTAGAGGCAGGCATATACTTTTTCCTGCCAAAGTTTAAGAGAAAGTAAAACCACTGAATTGACGGCGGTCTCTGACTAAGCACTAGACTTTTTTAGATTGAATGACTCCATTTTAGTTGTTTTATCTTACCTAATTTAGAAACTAGGTAATTCAGAGCTGTGCAGCTCATTCAAAACTGAAGGAGGAAAGTTTCTTTCAACTTGTGGTCTGTGCATAAAAATAGATGTGAAAGTCTGTTCTACTAATTTTTTAGATGCCTGAAGAGCATGTGTGATCCAAAACCAACTGCTTTATCTCCTTAACTCAGTTATTATTGTCTTTGTTTACTGGATCTGTTAGTTTTTAATATGTTTTGGTAAGCTTTCCATGTATTTCTAGAAATTCTAATATGATTGTTAGAAAACAATTATAAAATACCTTTGTAATGACTTCGAGCTCCAGCTTCCATCTCAACTCAAAATTGCACAAAGTATGAATAAAAATTCATTTAGTGGGGGAAAATACCTGACTTCATGCTTGTTAATACAATAAACTGTAAAAATTAAATTCTATGCTTAGTTGTAGAGTTGTGTTAGAAATAACTAAATCACTTATTTAAAATGGGTGGGTTGAAATCAACCTGTCCTGCACTGCAGGCAGGGGTAGGCAGGAATTTTGCTCTTCATGTACGGCTGGATCGATCCCAGCATTTGTGAATATCCTTGTAAGAGAAGAGCAGCCCATCATCACCAGGGACCATTGCTATGTTGGGCCCTTACCACGGCGTGGTTTGAGTTTGCCTGTAAGGCAGTCACTGTAGTAATGTCAGAAACAATCACTGGCCATTTGAGCAGCCTAATTGAGAGAGACAAGGCATAGGAACAGAAACACTCCGTGCCAATGCTTTTAGAGATCCTGATTTACATGGCTGGTTTTCTTTCTGATTCTGTTTATGGGGTTTTTTTCCCTCTCATATGTTCCATGAAGTAAATTTTTTATCAGTGAGTCAGAGCAAAATAAAATTCCAGATTTTTGTGATAAGATATTAAATGTCTGGGCAAGCCTTATCTTAAAATGTATTTTTGGCTTACCCAATGTACTGTACATGCTGAGATGTGAGTGTGTGAGCCTCTAGTTAGGATTAAAATACCAAAAGCATGGACATAGGAAGCAATAAAGTATTACATAGGAGAAGATGCATAATTTTTGTGACTGTTTAAAGAAAGCCCAGATGTGGGAGTAGTTATCTACTGAAGCAATCATTTTCTAAGCCACAGATGACCAGAAAACTAATTAAAAAAAAAAAAAAAAAAAAAAAAAAAAAGATAAGTAAACCTGAAGAACTTAATGTTTAAACAATGTAGCCCAGACTAGTTTGGCCTTAAAATGATCTCCTTTAACAGTAATTTATTTGAGAATGTTTAACCCTCAGGATTTAAATTCAGGAGATAGTCTTGCTCGGTGGTTACAAACGCTGGGAGACAGGATTGCTGCAGTTTGCTTCTGCTGCAGAGTGTGTCAGGAGAGACAAGTCCCTAAGCAGAGCTCCATAAGGAACAGAATTTTTTCCAGGATTTCCTGTCCTCTCCATGTCACATTATCCCCATACAACTATGTACATATTGTCTGTTATACCTGAAAGGGAGGACAAGGTGGCTTCTGGGTCATGTGTTTAGAGAAGACTTGGAGATCTTTCAGTGAAAGATTTGATGATATGGCACATTTTTATTAAAGCATTCTCTAGTCATCTCTTATTCAGCAGAGACAGCAAGAAATTCTGAAAGGCTTGTTCTCCCTGAGATGAGAAGGAGGGGTATGTGGATTGCTGTGGAGGGATACTGCCATGCAGGGACAACTCCTGAGAGTCCCCAGAGCAGTACTGCTGCGCTAGCATAGCCCTGTGCCTGGATAAATCAGCCCTGCCTCTCAGCTGGGTGGATGAGGGTGCGAGCCGCTCTGTGCTGATGCAGGAAGATTGCTTTTCTTGCAAGAGGTAATTATGCCATTAGTGTGCAGAGCTCTGCACCTCTCTTCTTTGTGAGCTTTTTCTGTGTGGTCTAAAGCAAGACAGGCTCAGAAGATGTTAATTTAGATATACTTCTGCTAGCAACAGGTGACAAGAGAAATTAAATAACTTAAGAATACTTAGACTTGCAAAACAGCACCAGGGTCAAGGTACTTTCTAACAGCTCAGTAGAGACTCCTTTAATAATACCTTACAGACTTCCCTGGCTGCCTGGCCTATTTACAGACCTTGTTCTTACCCCTAATCCATTTCAGAAGTGTTTCCATTTTGATTCAGGGATTGCCCAGCAGGACGTTTGTCTTAGCACACAGGGACAGCTGTGTTGACAGTATCTCCTGCCTCAGGGCGTTATAGGCTCTCTGTAATCAGATGAGACCTGTACATGCTTCAGTGCCTTAGCAGTGAACTGAAACAACCTTTGTCTGTTTGGGAGGATGAAGGAAGTGACCACGTTAAGAAGTTTGGCAGTCATTTGGATATATAAAGGATATATAAACTGCAAAACCAAATGGAGGTCTAGGAGTCTGGTTTACTGTAGCAGTTCATCAGGCAGCATGAAAAAAGGATTGTCTGGTGTCTGAGAAATACATACAAGAAAAGCAGATGATTTGAAGTTAACTTGCAAATAGATGTTGAGTAATATTTATATAATTACTATCCCCTATCCTCTAGATCCCTATCCAGTGTTATGGTTTTACAGCTGTACATATTTATTTTCTGAAATGTTTCTTTTTTTGTCCTTTGTGGTGTGTGACAGAGGTAAACATGCAGTTTTTTCTATTTGAAAAATCCTGGGAGTTACTGGTAGCAATAGTATATAAAAGTTCGACAGAAATGGGATTTTTAAACTGCTAGCATACCATTTAAAATGCAGTTTGCATAGCAATAGCAATGACCAAATCCCTGTTGAATACTAGCCAAGAGTATCCATCGGTGTGTTTTATTCATGCCGTGTGACAGTGCAGTTAATACAAGTCTGTATTGATTCTATTTATTTCATTTTAGAAAACATCTCCATGGAGCATTCTGTGTAATTACTGTAAGGACAAGGAGCAGCAGTTAGGACTGACAGCCACACTTATAAATACAAATCTTTTGCAAAACATTCAGTCATACTGCTTCTCTAGAACAAGTCAGACTTAAGCAGAAGCAGATTCTGCTGTCAAGGTTCTTTCTGAAAATGCACTTCCTCCAGCTCTCTTGTGCTTCCATCAGGGGACCATTTGTTTTAGCATCTCAGATGATCTCCACAGCTACATTATGTACAGAGAGAGAGAAAGACAGGCTTTAAGGTAAATGATTTTAAAAACACTTGATAGGTAAAACATGCACTTTACATTGTATCTTGTAACTATCAGATGATCAGTAGAGATCCTAGATTACTGGCACAGTGTAAGTAGTTATTCATAACCTGACTGCTGCTTGTGAGCCGTAGGAAGTGTGTAGGTAATAAATACATACAGATCCACGGTATGTAGGAAATGGCTGTAAGTTACTTGGTTGTCACAGGTACGTACCCAGTCAGAATTGTTTGAATATTTAGGCAGGTCAAAGCTTGTGAACGTGAGACATGCAAGTCTGAGAAAGTCCGTTTAGTGAAGGAACCTACGTTAATTAGCTCAACTGCTTGTTGCAGTTGTTTCCTTATGCTTATGATGATTAAGTCACACTGATCTGCTGAACCTGGGTCAACCACAATGTTACCAAGACAACTAAGTATACTAGTCACTGCCCTTGAGTATTGCCTGCCACAACCCAGAGTGTTGCCAGCAGTTGAATATTGGAGCATGAAATGTCTCACAGTCCCCAATCCAGATCTCCATCTTTGGAAAGGTGATGTGGTGGAACAGAACCTTAGTTTCTTGTACAAACAAGCTCTTGATATAGCTGAAGTGTTCGGGTCTCTTCACCAGCAACAGCCAAGATGGATGAGATACTCAAATTGGACAGGATGGAACCACACAAAGATTCCAAACAGTACAGTATGTGCTTAGTCATAATCTCTCTAACATGCCAGAAAAAGAAAGCACTAGTAAGAAGCTACAGGCTCTACTTACTTCTTTAATCGCTTTCAGAAAAATGTTAGGGCTTCAGGTAGGTAAAAGAAGGCTGATGGGCCTCATGAAAAAATCGTTAACACATTCCACCCCATAGCAGTGTCCCATTGAAACATCTCTCTGTAACAGTCTCAGTTCCTGCCTGCTACAAATTTGCTTATTACATGCTGTTAGACTGGAAGGGGTGAGTGACAAGAGCCCTAACTACCATTAAAAAGGAAAGGGAAAAAAAGTCTAATCATATAAATCCCTGTAGTTCATTTCCTCTTAGAAGATCTGTGCTCTGTAATTATACTGCCAAAGAAGCCTTTCTTCTTTTGAGTTCACGTGAAAGCTGAATAGGTTTATTCCCCTTGGCCTTAGTTCAATCAGTATACAAGACATTATAATTTTTTTCTGTTCCAGTGTAAACTTGAATTAGAAATTGATGGGTGTGATACTTGAGATTAGAGCAAACTATTAAAAATAATAAACTCCTCAAAGGGACAGTTGCTAGGTTGGGAGTACATTTAACGTAACCCCACCACCAAATAGGAATTTTGTTTAGAAGAACCCAACCCACCAACAAAGAGTGCCAGCAATCCAGAATTCCCAACATACAACAATTATGAATAGAACAAGATACTCTCTTGTAAGGTAAGTAATGCTAAAAAAATTGGTTAAAAAATATATAGGTATTTTCATTATAATGGGTAAAACAGTGTAAAATAATATGTCAAAGTAGTGGGATGGGCTTTTCTAGTTTGCTTATGGAGTTTTACTGCTGCTTTTGGTGAAGATACTAAAGCCAACTTTGAGCACTTCAGATAATTTGTGCTGTAGGAAACAGCTGTTTTGATGATGCAACATCAACTTTTTAAAAAGCGGAAAACAGAACTTGATGAAGCAAATAGGAAGTGTATGTTTTCATTTGTCACATATTCACCTTTCTTCCTAATGTACACTAGATTTTGCAAATGTGGATGGTGTTTTATGACCCATAATCTCAGTTTTCTTGCACAAGAGATCAGACACAAGGGAGATGAATGCTTTGCTTGACATCATTGAGAATCTTTTGGCTCCTGTAGCTTCTTCAATACGTTTTGGTTGAAAGGAAAAAAATATTTTTACTGCAGTGCAGGAAACAAATACTTTTTTAGAAACTGAAATGGAATTTAGGATGAATATTTTGTTATCTGATCCTTCTGTACCAACTGAAGCATTAAATGAAAACAATTTGATTACAGTTCCATGCCAAGTCATGTCCCGTCTTCTAACAAGTCAGGTATTAACTATCTCATTGTACCTGCATGCTCCTTATACAGTAATTTCAATACTTAATCATTTCAGTGTTGCAGTCTATTTCTCTGCAAGTAGTATTTGAATTGAAATAATTACATTCATTACATAGCCTTCCCTCTATGCACATACATTCTACATGCTTTATAGTTTTTGTGACTGTAAGCTTAACAAATCTTATCTATGTGCCATTTTGTCTTCTTTAATAGTTAATATTTAACTGAATTTCATTAAGTGTCTAAGTGTTCAGTCTGTTTTCAGATGAAGGATGAATGTTTTCCTGTAAATCAGTTTTTAAATCTTCTAATCTAAGCACTGAAAAATCTGGCAAACAATGCTTGAAAGAGGCAAAATTTGTGCTTATTTTGGGGTACAAAATGGCAGAGGATAAAAGGAGGCAATTTACAATTTAAATAGGATGTATTCTTCATTAAGTTCTACTTCATGTCATTACATAGCATCAACAAGATTTAAACCCTTAGTTTTGGAAGGAAGGGTCACATCTGTAATAAATTATGGTCTCTTTTATTTAAACAGTAGCATTGTTATAAATATTTTCTTCCTGTATTTCTGTTTCATAAGCCAAATGCTCAGCATTTCTCTTATTCTCATAAGTAGCCACATGATGGGATGCCAAGGCTGGTTTATCATTTGCCTTGGAAAAGATGTTGTATAATATTGCGAGATAATGTTGGCAGACAGAGGTTTGATCAGTGGGTAACAGAGGTAGGGGGATTGCAGAATTTGTGCTAATAGATTGAGGCTTGAATGGGAGTACTACATGGAGAGCTCATACACGGGTGTCAGAGAATTCAGACAGTTACCAGTAAGGGGCAGAGAACAGTTTATTGCAGTGATCCTCCTTCTACAAAAATGAGACTGAGTCACTGATTTTATTCAGACTTTTCCAGTGCTTAGATTTTTAGCCAGACCCAACAAATTTCCTTTCAGTGTTTTTTATGAGGATGTAGGTATAACTGTGGATGAAGCTATCAAAGGGAGTTCTGTTATCAAGGCATACCTGCTTTTCTGTGCTCTATCTGCAGGGTCCAATCTTGTTACAATGAACTTGTCATCACAGCAAAGAAAATAAATCCACACAGCCTCTTACTGGGAATAGAAAGGTTTTACTGGAGAATGCAGTGTTTTAGGGCAAGCCATGAGTTTATATAGACTACTCCTAGGTAACAAGTATATAAGGAAAAGTTGGCCAAGAATATTGATAGAAAGAGTTATCCAGGGCTGTGTCATACCAATGCAGTCCAGAGCACAGTTTGGTGATGCAGAGGTCAACACTTCGGCCATTGACAGGTTTTGAGGGACACTTTTAAGCAGCTCCTGTGATGTTGCTGTAATGGTGCATAATTTTCAACTGTTAATGTGTTTGCTGTTCAGCCCAAATACCCAGGAATATATGAGGCTCTGCAGAGCACCTGTAAGAGGCCTATTGAAAAACTGATTGTTATTTGCCCCAGGCAATAAAAACGTATTCCTGGAGTGAGTATGGGTGATGCAGCGCTGGGCTGCGGCCGTGCTGTGAGCCGGGAGCCCACATGCTCCATTCCAGGCTCTGCCCCTGACTCAGCTCTGTTGCCTTGGGCTCTCTAGGGAGAGTTACCTGAGCTCTTAATTCTGTCATCATAAAATGTGGGGGTTATTACTTGCTTACTTCCCCATACCAGCCTCACAGGGAGGTTAGTTAATGAACATCTGTTAATGTGTGGAAATAAATGCTGTAAAAGTGCTGAAGTAGTAGTAGTAGTCCTGCTCAAACAGTGATGGCATGGCTGCAGGTTGGTAGTCTGCAGCTTTTTCTTACTGGATTGTGCTGTTAAGATTGAATAACCATTTTAAGAAGGCTTGTGTAGAGCACAGCTTCCCTGCCTCCGAGGTGCTGCTGTGCCACTGGTACTTGCGAGGTGCTCCAGAGCCCAGGGCTGGGACACTGCCCAGCACAGCTCCGTGTGACAGAAGAGTTTTGTCACCCCCATGTAACCCAGGTACGTGCAATTCACAGCACGCAGCTCTTGGTAAGGGTGTTATGTTCCCAGCTCCAGTTCATTATCCTCACTCATCTGCCACTCACTAAGAAAAAAAAAAAAGATACTGTTCCCTTCTTTACAGCTTACTGATTTCCTTACCCCCCGCCTCGCTGAATGCCTTCATCCCGCTCAGTTTCCTGCAGTGGTGTCGGGAGGGCGAAGCACCACTCAGGCTGGGCAGAGTGGCCTTTCTCCTGGGCTGCTGAATCGTGAAGTCCCTGCTCGCAAGAGTTAATCGTTTCCAGCCTTTGGCAATCTTGGCTTGGTCCTAAAAATCGAGCTGGATGCTGTCGGCTGCCAGGAGCCTCCCTCTCGCCTGTCATGTGAGCAGTGTAAACAGGCCAGCAGGCTGCCGGGGAGTGGGAGGCTCACTAGTGGGCCAAAGTTCAGTGGGTGCATCACGGCCGCAGAGCGCCGGCCAGGCAGGCAGCGGCAGGGTTACTGCCGAGCACCCCGGCTGTTGCTATAGCAAAACCATTGCATAACGTTCACATTAAATCGGAGCGTGGATGAGAGGAAGGCTAAACGATAAAGGTCGTTGCGTTTTGTTCGTTGTTGCTGTCCCGCATAGCTGTTGCAAATGGAGTTTCAAGTACAGTTCCTGGCTGGGCTGCCCTGGAAGGCACTGTGGGTTTTCACAGAGAGAAAACGGGGCCTGGCCTAGAGCTTGCTCATGTAATCATGTAATTGGGGCATTCACATGAATGGGGCTGGCAAGACAGTGCCTGCAAGAGGGTTGTTTGCATGAGTAGAAACTTTGCATGTCAGTAAAATTTGTGGGATCAAGCTCACAATTAAGATGGGTGTTTAGAGAGCCCAGGGCATCAGAACTCAGTGTTACAGAGGGTGGGTACACCATGACTTCAAGAAGTAATGCCTCTATTGTCATTGCATAGGTCAAATGGATTGCAGGAGATGTTTGTGGGAGGCTGAGGAGTCAGGAAACCTCCTTCTGGATGGAACTGGTACAGGGAAGCTGGAATGTTGTGACATGGGAAGCTGCATTTGGAATCAGGCCATCATGCTCTTGAGATCTCTGCTGAAGTTGCATCTGCATTTACATAAGTTTTGGCATGAGAAATAAATGTCCAAGAAGTGACTATGCTGTGCTTTCTCTTCCTAGATGATTAATTAAAATGGCTGAAGGATTGATCCAGCTACAAGCTTTCTCATGAGGTTTCTGACTGCAGTTTACTTGTTACGTGGAGACAACCAAAGACTTTGGCAGAAGCAATTATGCTTTTGGCTCTCCTTCTCTTTGAAGGTCTGGCCCGTGCCATTAGGTTAGTGGCAAAGTTCTGTATGACTTACGTGGGCCAGATCAGAACTGCAGGTTTTGCCTGTACAGTATGGTGTATTTATTGTTCCAAGAGCAAACAGATTTGATACTAAGGTTGTGATAAAGTGGCGCTAGGTCTATTTGGCGTATGCAGGTTGTGGTATTTCAGTCATTTGCCTCTGAAGGATTTTGCTGGCTGCTGTGGGAGACTTTCGGTTCCTTCCCTTTGTGTTTGAACCCTTTCTGCTGTGGAGTCCTGGGCATAACATCATGCATGTTGGGAACTTCATGTGTCAGTACTGTAGTGAAAACCTAGCTAGGAGGAACTCAAAGCATTCCTCTTCCACCTGTCCACTTCCTGCTCTTCTGCCAGGAGATCCAGACCTCCTACCCAGCAGTTTGAAACTGGAAGTCTGCCCTCCTTGGGCCAGTGGTGCCAGGAGTCGTGTCAGTTGGACATTGCTTCTTGACTGATGTACCCTGTCCCTAGCTCTGCCTGGCTGCACGGTTCTTTTTTTCTAAGCATTTTACAAAACAAAATAAATGAGTAAGGGAGGAGTGAAGTCCTGTGGTCTGCTCCTCAGAGTCCTGGTTTTGCTGGTGATTTGTATTTCAGTTTTAAAACAGAAGTTTTGATTGTGGGATTGCTGAGCTTTTTGTTCTCACTCAGGACAACTTAGACTGTCAGACCCCAGATGAATTCCTAAGCACTGTGGCAAGGCCAATAATAACAAAGAGAAGCAAGCACTGCTGTGAGCTATTCTGGGAACTGCCCGATCATTTCATATAGGTCTAATGATGCTCATTCCTTATAGTCCAGATGGTGCTTTTGAAGAAATGTGGTCTGTGTTCTTCCCCTATTATTGTCAGAGTGGCCAGAGACAACCCGAAGTGGGAAGTAATTGAGCCCAAGGAGCTAAGTGTTAGTAAGAGGTGAGTTCACCTTTTTTGGTTTCAGGTCAGTTTATCCTCCCTCTGGGAGCTGACACAGACAAGAGCAGATTGTTCCAGGAATGTGGAGCAAAATTCCCAGAGGGCACCAACTGCTAGAGTCCATGTTTGCTGCCCAAGCTTTCCATTGAGCTTTTCTATCAAACATCATCTTGGCCTTGGGAAGGTGTTGAACTGAAGTGCTGGTACATAGATACCTTTGCCCAGCAACTGTGCCCTAAGAGCCCAGACAGTGGCATGTTTGAAGATGTTTCTCTTATTAAAGGTCTGCAGATGAGATTGCCAGATGTTTCTAATAGACCTGTTATTTGTCAGTCATTTGGGACAAATACCAGAAATGCACTTTGCCAACAGATACTCAGAAAATGGTTGGTGAATTCTTGTTTTCCTGAACTAGGTAGGGACTTTAATGGTCTACTTCCCCGCATACCGCTCCAAGATGTGAGTGGAATTGACTTTATTTCACGCTGCAGTATTGTCTGCTGCCCAAACCACATTTCAGTGGGCCAGAGGAGGAACTGCTGACTCATAATTCAGCATGGCAGCCCCAAATCTCACGAGGCTACTAAGTCTGGCCTCTGACTGATGTTTTCAGTGAACTTTCTTAATGGCCCCCAACAGATCACACAGAAGTCCAGCTTCTATAAAATGAAAGGGAGGCTTCTTGCCCAGCACTTGGCAAGTCACTACTGGCAGTTTGTACTGCTGGAAACTGCTGCTTGAAACAGGCTAAATGGTGGCTGGCTGACAATGTGTCACTGGTGTGGGATCTGTGGGCCCCACTCAGTATATTCTGGTCACATAATGGAGGTCAGGGACAAAGGGCTGTAACTGGCCTTGGCTTGGCATGTGGTGTATATACAAAATGAATGCAACTCAAACGTGAATGAAAGCTGGGAATAAAAAGTAGCATAAAACACAGCACCCAACTTGAGGATGAAAGGTAGGGGGGAGAACCACTTTATGTTTTAAAGATTTCTCTTTAGGGCCTTGAACTTAATTGTTTTTTACTACCAATCTCACCAGGGATCCAGGTACACTCCATGGTGCTGTGTGGTTCTTGCAAACAACCTGTTGCAGGCTTCTGCTTAAATTGAAGCTAGGGCTTTGCAGCATAGTTCGGAGTAAATGAACCAGAGGCCCCTCCTTCCTCTGGCAGCTGAATTCCAAGCTGTGCATGACAGCAAGGTATTCGGTGCTCATTGCCTTGTGTGATGGATCAGTCAGTGATGACGACTACACAGGTTCTGATGTGTTCTTCACATTAGTTCCTGAGCATGTTTCAGTAGCGCAGTAATGACATGAGAGTCGCACGTGGAGTGTGACACTTGCATGTGAGACTCCCAGGTCTTGTTTCTGCTCTTGCAGGTCATATGTTTGCAGCAGAGCACTGGGGCAGTGCTGCGTACTAAAAGCATGTCAGCCACAGATGCGATTTGTTGTTTGAGACCAAGGATTGAACAAGGAGTTGTAGACAGATGCCAGAAATACTCTTCTCCACCACTATGACCCTACTAGAAATCATGTTCCTTAGCTGCAGTATTACATGGTGACACCTTGCCACTACGTGACCAAAGCAAGGTGCCCACTAGGCAACACACCCAAACCCCTGTCATGTGGTTTGGCAAAGAGGGTCTCCACTGTTAGGGTAACATTTGGCCCAGATGTGTCATCTTTTTTATGTGCTCTGGAGAGTTTGGGATATTTTAAACTTTAAATATTGCTGTGTTTCTGCTAGAAAGGACATGTTCCAAGGAGTATTCCTGGCATTTGTAGATGAAAGCAAAGCAGTTTGTGATGACACTTCATTTGGGAGTCCATGCACTGTTTGGCACCAGCCCCTAAAGGAAGTCCTAACTACTTGAGAAGATGTTATCCTCGTTGCAGAGTTCCTCTGCACCATATGGGCAGAACTGTTCACTGTATGCATCATTTTAGAGCTTTATGCAGTCTTTCATATATTTTGCGCCAGACCTTCAAGTCAGGACTAAGATGTTGAACTCAATTCAGTCATCCGTGGGAAGACAATGCAAGGAGTAAAGTACAGTTTTGCAGGGTTCCCAATACCCAGGATTGCCAAGACATGTGTTTTAGACTTCAATCTAGAAATCAAAAAAAAGACATAACACTTTTCTTAGAAGAATCTCAAACTTCTTTACATAGGTGTGAACATACAATTATTTCCATTTTGGAGGCGTGAAGAGCGGAAGACGGGAAAGCTGTGACTAAATCAGTGATCAATTCAGAATTAGATGAGCTGAATTTTGTTTCCTGTCTTACATGGCAGGGCCTGATGCCCTCTCCAAACTAGTTTTTAAAAGTTACTTTTTAAAACTGGCTTTAGCCACTGTAGTTTCTATGCATTTCTGTTCTTGAAAGGTACCATCAATTGTTTTTGTTTAAAGACATTGAATATGAACTTGTTCCTACAGAGCTTTGTGCTGTAATTTATCAACAAGGCACTGAGGCACAGACGTCAAATGAATACCAGATTTCAAATTATGATAAGCAATTGTGTCATCTCTGTGAATAGACATCAGTCTCTGCTGAGAAATCATCAATAATTCATTAAAAAAATAAATGAGTACAGGGACATTCGGATAGGTCTTTGCAAACAACCAGTCCTGTGTTCTGTAATAATTCCTTTGAATTTAAACCCAAAGGATGGTTATTTCTCAAACAAAAACACATGATCGTGCCCAACTCAAAAAGTTTGTTGCCTAGAGATCTAATTACCATTTACTTTTGGGGAGTTATGGAGGTACTTGGAATATTATCTGTCAGAGGTGCACGGTGTTTTTACATAGCTCAGTGGAGAAGCATGCACAGCTTGCCTGGACTTCTGAGCCAGCTTTACAGAGTACTATCTTTGTGTTCTTTCCCTTTACACATGACTTCTGCCTGGTTTGGCCCCATTAATGATGTCAGCACTTACCTGGCATCTAAACTGATTTAATGTGCCCTTGAAATTTGTATAAAGTAGGTCCAAACTTACATGTTATACGAAAGTTAAGGATTGGAGAAAAGGATTATGGCCCATTCTGCTTTTTTTCTTTTGTGAAATATTTGAAGTGTATTTTATTTTTAATGTACCAGTCATTGACACTTTCTTTACCTTCCACCTACAACAAAACCTAAGATTCATATTTTCAATCTGAAAATACAAATCTCAGAATAATTTGGGCTTCTTTACTATGAGGAGAAAGATGAAGCTGCTGGTGTAAAGATTTCAGCTTGAGCTCTCTGTTGTAGATGGCTTTTCATTTGACAGCTAGCATCCTGGTTTAGTTCATTTCTCTCCTAAATTGTAGACTGTTACATTCCAGTAAGCACACAGCATCTGTTCTCTGTATAACATGATGTTGCAAGATGCTGATCGTTTGTCTAAGTGGACTTTTTTCAATTGAATCAGAGATGTACATGCAGCCTAGCAGCCGTATTTCCCCTCCTGTCTGTAACTGGCCATTATAGGAAGAGATAAATAGTTATAAATAGTTATTAATGTAAGGATTTAGAGGCTCTGCTTCAAGATCTAGGGCTAGCCTGTCTTAACTTATCTTAGTGTAATCTGAAAAATAAAAATTATCTACTTCACTTTAGAGAGCATGAAATAATTTCTGTTTACACAGTTTTTTCAATTACTTTGATGCTATGATATAAAGGTCACTGATTGCCTCTAGTCATCACATGGCTTTTTCACTAATTGTGCACTCACGTCATTTTGTTCTGTGGAATCTTTTGCTTTTTGATCCAGTTTCAATTGCCCAGATGTTCATTTCATACAGTTAACTTTATACAAAGGGCATCCTTTGTTCCAACAAACACATTGTGGTCATTGTTCTCAGCAGGGAACCTAGCGCACAGCAGTTCACCTGTTTCCTACATGATCCACCATCAATCTACAGACCTTTGTGCTGATTTAATGTAAAATCATTCATTGGAGAGAGAAGGGACAAGGAGGAGAAATTATGCAGAAATGTTTTCTGATCCCTAGCCTTGGATTGATTAAGGTCATGCTGCAGGATAAACAGGCAATAAGAAATGGGAAAGCTCTTTCATTTTGACCCTTTCGGTGTGTAGTGGAATGGAAAATCACATTAGTACCTTGAAAGTTTTGCCGTGGTGTCTCAGAATGCATTAATGGAGACCTGAACATCATCTAGGAGCAACCCTAGTGCCACTCTACTCCCTTCCCTGTTGCCACCTATAAAGGCTTCACATCAAGGCAGAGAGGGTGCTTGCCAGTCCCTGTCAGAGTGACTGTCACATAACGAGAGACACTGCTTCACAATGCACCCAGGGGCCTGGGGACAGCCCCATGCAACAGATTGCAGGAGGGACAGATCTCAAGGTTATTCTAACTGCAAGTGTCCCGTGTAGGTCAGCCCATTTGCTGTTTGTTAAACCACGTGGACATCGCATAGACTGTTTAGTTTAACTTAACCTTTAGAGCAGTCATGAGAGCTTAAGTTCATGAGCAGAATAAATTCCATGGAAGGCTCTGAAAGAAGATTGTACATATAAATGCACCGACTGTTGCTAAAAGATCTGTGGAAGATGAGCAGTGGAAAATTGGGCAGGGATTGAGCAGTGTATCTTGGCAATGGGTATCTGTGAAGGTTTTTAAATCTCTGTCTTGGCCAAAAGAGACCTTCCAAATGACAGGAGTCTAGCCATCTTGAGCCCAAACGTTCCTAGAAAGATGACCCTACAAAACTGTCCAGGCTACTGGCAGGGATAGGATTCCTGGCAACATGCACAGTGCTTTAATGGCCAAGGTTGAGGCAAAAGAGGAGCTACAGCCCACAGCAGGCAAGAGGAGGAGGCCTGGAGAGGGGCTGGCATCAGGCAGCGAATTTTAACATTACTTTCATTCAGCCAGCTGTAGGACTGCTGGGCAAGATGTGCACAAGGTTGAGTTTTGGTTTGATATGCTGCTGTGGTTTGGCTGTGGCCCCCTTGTAGCTCTCTGGTGTCTGGCCCAGGGTATCCAATACCTTAATTCTTCCTAAGCACACTTTGGGAAGAGAAGCAGCAGGTGCCAGTGTCTGCTCGGCTTGGCAAGGAGCAAAGCAGAGGTGAGAAGAAAACCAGAGGTCCTGTCCAGTCCTCACTACCAACAGCGGATGGATAAGTAGAAAGATACAGGTTTTGTGTTCAGAATGCAGTGTTTCCCATGACTGGTCCTGCTGAAATCAGTGAGCTGATACAGAAATTACTCCATACTGCAGCACCATAATTCTCCATTTCTCTCTCTTCAGTCTATAGATCCCTTGGCACAGCTGTAAATTCCCTGTACAGTACACAGCATGGCTTTCACTGAAAATAGCTGAGAAAACAACATTTCTGGAGCCTTATTCTACTAAAAGTATTTTTTTTTTTGCTTCTACCTCCCTGTTTTTCTCTGGTCAACAAGGGCTGCATCCAATCAACCACCTGCATTCAGTATGATGTGGAATGATAAACATAGTTACAAACATCACTCCCAGACCGTAATACTTTGGTGGAAATGAGGCCAAGTGACCAAACCCCTCAAGCCTTCCCCACCAGCAGCATGTCCTGGGAGGACTCCGGTGCAGGATTTACATCCTGATCTGTCTCAGTGACTGACAGCAGCAACGAGGAGCTCTCTGGGGCAGAGGACAGGGAGGGTGGGTGGAAAACCGGGTCTCCTGGGACAAGCTCCAGTCTGCCCCACGGAATGTGCTAATTTTCACTCCTTTATAGTCCTTTATCTCAGCCCTTCGACCTTGAGCTCGGAGGCATTATCAGCCTTAGCCAGAAAGGCAGTGTGGAGTTAACTATTTAAATGCTGAATTCTTTTGCGCCCTGAAGGTAAAAACACAATGAATGCAACTTATTTCAACAGTGCAAGAAGTCAGTGGACTTTCCAGGTTTGTTGAGGACTGATTTGTGATAATATTTTCTACTGAATGGATGATTTTGTGAACTACAGCACTTTTCAAAGTTTGCATGCCCCTACAAAGTTCCAGGGGCAGGTAGAGACCTCCTGTGAGAATGTATTTTGTGTGCATTGCTATAGACTGTATGTGAACTTGGTTTTCTTAGTCATTTTTTCATTATTACCTGGACCCAATTATTGATATTCAGAGCACAGCCAGAAAGTTATTGGTCTCATGCTTTCTGTGGAGTCTACTATCACGGTAACACTTCAATTTTCGACTTTAAAAAGTATTATACAAACTCTTATCAAAAAGTAAAAAAAAAAAAAAAAGTAATTTCCTGAAGCTATCTGGATTAATGTATTGCCAGTTCTGATACTGACTTCTGTGGGTGACTTTGGGCATGTCGTTTAACCTGTATGTCACTTTTTGTGTTTGCAGAATGAGCTATGAATACTTCAGTGGGACAACGTGGCTATTAATGAGTTATGAATGTGTTTATGTACATGTGTGTCTTGTTTGGCAAGATCAGCTTCTCTCTCTTTGGTGCCTGACAAATATTATGCAAGAAAAATAATTAATTTTCCTTACTGGGAGTGAGTGGTCTCTCCATGAGCAGCCATAAGTGGGTAGAAGCAGATTTTTTTTGCAGAATATTACTGCCTAATCAGTTCAGTGTTCATGGAGTTAATTTGCTCATGCCTTCAGATTGTTTTGTTTCCAGGGATTCTAAACCGTTGCCTCCAGCTGTTCATTTCCATTGAACGAGGGTGATCTTTATCTGTCTAAACTAGTTAAAACCTGCTCCACTACCCTGCAGCCTTTTTGGAGACAGCCCAATAAAGCTGAGTGCAGTGGCTATGACACCAAAGCCTCCTGGACATCATAAATTCCAAGCCCTACTTTTTTTTCTGACCTCTCACTGTTCGAGCACCCCTCCTCTTTTAATGGGACTCTTCACTTCCTCCACAGCTCCATTTAACCCCTGTCCAAAACCAGGAATGATACTTGCACTGTAAGTGGCCAGTGAAGAATCCCCTTTTAGACTAATTTACTACTTCAGTATTATCAGATTAAGCCTTGACATAACCTCAGAGGTACCGTTTGAACAACTTGAAGCACTGTTAGACTTGCACTTAGACTCTGCTCAGTGTGCGTGTTGCTTGAGACGTTTCAGTTGAAGCATATTTTTAAAATCTGCTCCATTTAAAGCTTGCTGTGATGTGGTGGGACTTGCAGTACCTTCAGGGTCAACAGGGCCACTTCCTCTTCAAACAGGAGACGTGGAAGTTTTTGTCTTGAGCAGATGAGATGCGGGTTTGTTAAGTTGATGAGACAGCCACCAGATGTACGAAAGAATCTTTCCTATGATGAAATGTAAATGTCTTGTATACATCAGGCAAAGATGCTGTCTATACAAGAGGGAATTGCAAACAAATACCACAACAGGGACCATAGCTAGAATGTGTACCTAATGTAGAAACGCCTTCTCTTGTTGCTGGGGTTTCTAATAGCACATTATTTTGGCCTGTGCTGAAAGGAGTGTGTAACACCATGGGTAAAATGCTAATGGTCAGCTTGTACTTTAGGCTCTTCCTTCTACTACTACTACTACTACTGTTAACAGCAGTGGGAAAATTTGTGGCCAGAAGACCTCTGATGAAGACACAGGCTGAGCTTCACCTTGGAATGTGCCAAGGAGACACTTTCCTGTTGTTTCGTTGCAGATGTTACCGGCCTTGCTGTCCAGGGAGACCCAAAAAGTGTTGGGCGGTAGCGCCCCTGCTCTCCGCAGCAAACAGCTGGATCAGTTCAGATCCAAACCCAAGTGTCTGTGTGAGAAGGCTATGTAGTCACTTTTCTGCTAAACTAACTCACAGCAATTATCAGTCTATCAGAGGAGGGAAAAGGTCTGAGAAAAAGACCAGTTTAACATGTCATCATTGGTCTTTAGCAGCTGTGTGTTATCCTGTTGTTACTAATAACCTTTTTAACTTTGCAAGCAAAGTTTTCTTGGCATCATTCAAACATAATGACTGGGGGGTCAAATTCAGCTCTCAGCTGTGTAAATACGGAATCATTCTCTTGGCTGTCTGGTGTTATTTTGCATTTGGCTCATGGTCCCTGCACCTCGAAGCCTGCAATCTAAAATACCCAGGCAGAGTGTTCAGTCACAGTGTGCTTTGCATACCAACTGGGTACGGTATAAAATTATCAGATGAAGAACTACTGTCAGATCCATGCGATGTAATTATGGCTTTGTTGTCCTCTGGTTGAGGTTAATGGGTTATTCCAGTATAAATGAGTGCAGGAGTTTGCTTGTTACTTTTCATATGTAATTCAACAGTAGATTATGATTGGAAAGTCTTGCAGGAGAATGTTTTTAAAGGGGTTTTAAATAAAGAAAGAAAGAAATTTGATTGAGGTGAATAGAGAACAAGAATCACTGAACAAAATAGATGTTGCTTAAAGTAAAGCAGTCGGAAAGCCCGCCTTAATGGTAAGAAGAAAGGGAGACCATGGCAAATCTGTGAGGAGGGTGTTGGAACTGCTCTTTCCCTTTCAACCCTCCAGTATACAAGCTTGTAAGACTCTTAACTAAGGTTCAGTGGGTTTATATGGTAAATAAGTTTATCTTGATTTCATTCTCTGATAAGAGGATCTCTCCTTTCTAGCAGGGTCTTTATAAAGTTCTCAGCAGTGAAGTGACTAATTGCACTTCTCGTTTTCAGGGATCTTCCGGATAATCCTGCTGTTGAATGGGACACACAGCTCCTGGCCGCCTTTGTGCTAAAGCATATAGAAGCCAATAACATCAACCTGGTAATGTGAAACTTTCTACAGTACAGGCAGTTTCCACATTACTTTTGAGCTAGTGTTCTAGGCTTTTTCCTTCCCTCTGAAAGCTTTCTCTGAAGTCTTTAAAGTTAGGATTTTCCTTCTGGAGCCTCTGGGAAATAGCCTGGGACAAGGAGAGAGTATACTTATTCATTTTGAAATATTTGCCTTATAATGTTTACCCATTTCTCTAGCTAGATCTTCTGACTTTGGGTTGTAGTGTCATCAACCTTCACTGGAGCAAAAGCTCCAAATTGGTTAAAAACTGCAAACTCTATTGGAACTAGTAAGTTTTACTGATATAGATCTTGGGCTTCATTAATTGTAGAAGACCCTCTGAATCAGCCCAGCTGATTTTCAGGTCTAAAATGATACCTGAAAGCAATTCTGTGGTTTGTAGTTTAAGATTTTTTTGTGATATTTGTACAGCTCCTATGTCTTGACAAGAAAAGACATGGTCATTCTGATCCTCTTTCAAATCCTTCAGACAACTGCTAAAAGTTCAGAACAAATAGAATTGCTCCACTGGAAAATATGGAAAAATATGATGGGGTCGTTTGGATGCATGTTTTCTCTATGGAGATCTTTTTTTGCTTCCCGGTGAGAAATGAACAGTGGAGGAATTTTGCTTTAGTAACTCCTCAAATGTCTTCTACAATTTAAAGCAACCAGTTTGCCCCTGTTGCTAGGTTTCATTGATGAGAAGAGCCTAAATCTGGGATTTAGGTTTACGTTCAGGTTTAGATTTGAAGTACGTTGGCAGGCGTGTGTTAGAGAGCTAGATTAGCAGGGTTATAGGTTGGGATTGAAGAATATTAAACCTGGGAGATTTCCTAGTACTGGCGTGGCTTGTGGGGTTTTTTCCCACAGAAGAGAAATAAAGGTGTAAGTATAGAAAAGGCGATGTTATGTCACACACTGACAAAATCACAAAACTCTTAAAGCCTTTCAGCAATTCAGAAGACAAGAAACCACATCTCCTGTAACCTGAAAGCCCCATAGCACAAAACCCAGCGTCCTGCATCCAACTTTGTATTGATTCTGCAGCTAATTTTCCATGAAATACATTGCTGTGCACAGAGACAAATGCAGTTTTCCTGCCTGGACTCCTTTTGTGCCTTTTAGGCCCATGCATAGATAGGTTTTAATCTAATCTGAAAGCTCCTAACCCAAGAGGTTTTGTATTGCCTGTTTGTGACTCTCACTGGCACTAGGGCAAGTGCACCAGAATCCCAGTAGAAATGCTGAAAACACTAGAACTCCTCTAGATGGATAGAAGGGGTTAGATCTTTGCCTCAGAGAAAATTAAACTCAAGCTGTTTGTTCTGGGGGAGGCAGGAGTCTGCCACTAACAGCGTGAACTGAAAAATAAAGTGTGGGGTTTTCAAAGCGAGAAACATGCTGCAGTTACTAGTACTCTCCCTGCTGTGCTGCGGGTGTTGGGTGTAGCTGCCGTAACCAGAAACACTGCGGCAGGGCCCACTGTGTTCCCCTCCGCACTGGGGACAGATTACTGGAGCAGAAGATATCAGCGATACCAAAGGCGACTGAAGCAGCTTCTCTGAAGCAATGGTAATGAACTGCTCTGTAAACTTACACCATTTTAAGCACCCTAAGTAATCACACAGGTCTCAGATGTTTGCTATAATACCATTCATTTAGGAGCAGACCTAGTTTGCCAAAACCAGCAAGGAAGCACCTAATTACCTTCACTGAATTCTGCATTTTAAAACTTCAGAGCTTGCTATCTGTTAGCCACTCTTGGGTCACCTTTGCCGTCCTAAAACAATGGCCTTGCCTTGAAAAGTAAACTTGAGTCTATTTTTCAGTGAAGTTGAAATTGATAGAATTGGCTTAACATGATAAAAGAGCCTTGTCAAAACATAAGCTAACAGTTTCAAACACAGCAAACTAAGTTAATGGAGTTAACACGATTGGAAGACATGTATTGTTTTTGCTAACCCGGTGGGAAAGCTTTCCCCAGTTTTTCACACAGTCATAGCATAGACAATGGTATCTCTTATTTACAGAACATATGTGTCATCTGACAGTGGAGAAGCAAGCTGCAATTCCAACACATTTGAAAGCAAAGATTGCAAGGCAAGGAGTCACACCGTGTTTATGCATAGTTTTGTTCCATTGCATAGTTACTAATTTCCTCAATTGCCTCGGAAGTCCATGAGTAACTCTTTATAAGGATATATTTCATCCAAGCTCTACATTAAATAGTGCAGACACAGAAATTAACAGTTCGTGTACTCAAAGCCAAAACTAATTTATAGACTGTAGCAATGCCACATTCTTACAAGCTGCATTCCACTGTGGACTGATGGAAACATCGTCCATACAACTGTTTGTGGAAGAGTCCCGTTGTCTTGGGTCAGCTCCAGATCATCCTAGAAAGCCAAATCCTTCTACAAACAGCATTCGAATTGGAGTTTATATTTGAGAGGCTCCTAAAATTCAGGAGCAGGTGAATGTGTGATGTTTATAGAGGATTTTAAATGCTTTTGCAGAACACCAGATATGGAGTGCATCATGTGGAGGTTGCTAAAGGAGGCAACAGAGCTGGGACAGACTTTGGCATCCATTTTCTTCCCTTCTTCCCTTACATTGCAATCTCATCAGGTGTGCTCTAGGGTACCTGTGTGAGAGGCCCCCTGGACCTTTCATTTAAAGAGCTGGTGCATGACTTACTTGCAGCGCAGAACACTGGGATGTTGATCATGATTAGATTTTTCCATTTTCATCCCGTTGTCCATTCTTTTTAATCTTTAGCTTCTCTGATTTTGTAGCAAGAAAAGACATTTCCAAACACACAAGAGACTCAAAGGGAGTCTGAATGTCACTGACCTCTGCAAGTATAAGTCAGGCCTATGAAATGATGCTTAGAGGAAGGCCATTAGGAGTGGAATTGCTTGTGATGGCATTTAATGGGATGGCCCTTCTTAAAAAGGAAAGAGACCTTTCTATCCCCGCTAGCCTACTTGAGCAGATGTGTGCTCTGTTTGAAACACTGGATGACACCAGAACAAGTGAGGGAGACCCACAGCTTTGAGTGCTTTATTTCTCCTGTGCATATGGTGTATAGAGGGAGCATGGACTCCAGACCTCTCAGGAGTTTTCTCTTCTGCTAGTAATTGAGTAATTTCCTCTGTGCTCTCCCCCCTCCGGAAGGGATTTCTGGACCTGTTTGTCTTGGCTGTTGCTCTGGCTTCCACTAGTGAAAGCTCTATTTCCTGAATACCAAGGTCACCCAGAAGAAAACCCAGCAACACCAAGGGCAGCAGCTCCCATTTCAGAACAGGTGTGGGGAGGAAACTCCCTCTTGCCTAAAAGATTTCACTGAGCAATAATTTCCACATCAAGTATATTTCCTATCCCAGCCTTTTGCTCCCAGAACTGGCTAAGCCTGTTTTTAACCCAGACAGTTTCAAGATATTCAGGTTTTCTCATCCTGCCCTGATTGTTTGCTTGATTTCATCATCAGCCTGGTTTGGATTATGTGGTAAGAGCAAGCACACCAGCTAGCTGCACCATGTGGAAGAAGCAAATGCTCCTCTGTGAAAATATCTTCAGCACGTGAGAAAGAAAGAAATTCAGATTTGTTATCAATGAATTGAATTCCTGAAGCCAGAGGAATATACGTACATGTGATTGCTGCCTGCTTTAAGTCACGAGCACCACAGTGACGCAGTGGAACCACTGTCCTGTTTAGACAACAGACCTAGAAGCTACATACTGGGTAGGTGGGACACCACTGTGTCAGAGCCAGCCTGTGTGCTGGGAGGGATCTGGAGAGGTGAAAAGCCAATATTTCAAAGGTGGTCTCTTTCCAGGTAAAGGGAGTGTCACCGTGGCCAGGTCAGTGTGCAGATCTCTTGGGAGCTGTATTTACAAATTTGTATATTTGAAGAGACAGGCAATTCAGGTGCGAATGTCCTAACAGTAAATTAGACAAATTGAAAATTAACTCCATGCAATCTCTTTAGCTAGTTCAGATGTTACTTAAGCCCAGCAGCACTAAGAACAGCAACTCCTATTACAAAACACATGCGGAGAAGAAAAACCTCCTAACGTGTTTCTGAACAGATATTTTCCATGTCAAAAATATTTCCTAACGCAGTCTTGTGCTCCCACAGTTGGCCTGAGCCAGTTTTGTCAAAACAAAGATTAGCTTATTTAGTCTGCTCACGATAGTCTTTTATCTCAGTCTTCTGGTTGGTTCTCTTGTACCCTCCATAGAAGGAAAAATGTGTCTTTTGGCTTGCCTGGGGTTTTTAGCTTGGTTTCCTAAGGAAACAAGAATAATGCAGTGTATTTGTATGTGTGTGCACATACATGTTTCAAAAGACTTTAGAGCCCATTGGCTAATTTTAACCACAATTGACAGCAGGGTAGTACTAGTCTTAAAAATGTTATGTTTGTACAGGTTACATGAAAATAAATGACCAGGTAGAAGAGACAAACCCTCTGTCTGTCCCCATTTAGTAAAAAAGGTTTAGTGCAAGTCCAGCCCTTAGCAGACTCACACTACTATTCACCTGCAGAGGAATTTATTCTGCCTGCAGTGAGTGGGGTACGTTGTTATCTTAAGAAAGTGCCACTCTGGGTTGGAGTGAATTCAGAGCATGTTTTTTCTTATCTGTAAAACACAGGGTGCTATGCTCATTCCCTGAGCTGTACAGTATTTAATAATGTCTTTCCCAGATGAACTACTCAAAAAGCTGATATTCTTAGGGAGGCCTTAACACCATGCCAGACCATGCAGTCACTGCAGAGAGCCTCTCAGGTAATGCTGATGTACAGCAAAAGCAGCCAAAGCCAAAATCATCATTTTTCTCCTTATAAAATAGGACAGAAAATGCGTCTTTGTACCTCAACAAAACCAAAGGGGGTCCTGCCACTTCCTGCTAGTAATGAATAACCCCACTGCTTGGTGGCAGCATTATTACAACCACTGGGCAAAGTGGAAGGTCTAACTGTGGACTTGTACTGGGTGAATGGGTTTATAAGCAGGCTTGTCTGGAGTTTGTGGTTTTTGAAGTATTTCTTATCACTGTCTTTCTGTTTCCTCTCCCTCTTTACACAATATCCCCTGTTGGAGAGGGCCTCTCCTGTTGGAGGGTGGAGCAGCAAGTTGCAGGACGGGCAGGGCGGCCTTTGATCTTCCCTTGTTCTTTAACCCAGTGCTTCAGGCCCTGCATATAAAGTGGATTTAAGAAGGGAGCTGTGGTGAGTAAGCAAGGCAGTAGCATTTCCTTCCCTGAAGAGAGAACAGGCTGGCAAGGAAGCAGACATTGACTGAAATGTGGGGAGGTTATGATTTCTTCCTGGTCATAGAGAAGGGAGCAGGGGAGAGCTCTGCTGCCTGGCCTCTCCCAGAGGAAAAACCTAACTTCAGACTGTCCAAGGACTGCTACTTTCTCTATTCGGAAAGCCTACCAGCACACATACGCTGCCTGCTCTACACTTTGTGCTGCCAGTTTGTTTTCTAGGTTAGAAACGGGAGGCTTTAAGTACCCACTTCACACTACTGTGCAGAGTGAGCCCTTAGGGTTAGCCCCTTAGGGTAACGAGCCCTGGCACGTTATTGGTAGGTCTGAGGGCAGGATGCCAAGGGTATTCTGTGCTTTCAAAGGTAACTTCTTAGTGCTGTGTTCACACATTACTTCTGCATTATGAAGTTCCCATTTCTCCCTGCAGAGAAGCAATAAACAATATGATCTTCTCATTCAGCAAAAAGCCTGACCTGGTTGTACAAAAAGTGCAGTCAGCTCATTCTTTTAAAAGGCTTATTCTTGTATCAGATTATATTATCACTGTTATCCTGTGATAAAGCTTTATTACAACCAGGACGGTAGTACGTGATGGTGTTGCTCTTGTTAAAGCAGTATGTCCTGATTCACAGTACAGCAAACCATAGTTTCACCCTGTAATCTGCAAGCATTCTAGGATGTTTTCAAATCCAGGAGAGAGTGATTCATAGAGCTGGACCTCTTGGGTCAGGAACAAGTTTGCAAGAGATTGCTCTGAAAGTAACCTTTTGGCCTGGTAATAAGTAACAAGTGCATCCTGCCAGTGGCAACATGATATTTGTCATCTTCTGTTGTTCAAGCTGTTAGACTGTGTAGTCACCTAGTTCCAGAGTGTCTTGTTTGTTTAGTTGTATTTCTGTAGGATGAGTTCACACACAAGTCCTCGTTGTGCAACACAAAGCCAGCTCTTTAAATACAGTGGGCTGGGGCAGTGCTGTTACGTGTCAAAGTTGGTAACTGCAGAGTCTCCTTCTTCAAAATGATTAGTGTTCTGTGGTTTTATTGCAGGTGGTAACCTTTGATGCGGGAGGAGTGAGTGGTCATGCTAACCACATTTCTCTTTACACTGCTTTAAGGTACAGTGTTCTACACACTTCATTGAATGCCTCACTATAGTGTTACAGAGTGAATGTGGTGTTTGTGTGTAAGCAGAAAACTAAGCCTAGCTACAGCCAAAAATAGTATTAGCTTCACTGATATAACTGAGAGCCAGGCTGTGGGACATGATACTGTTTGGAGAAACTCTCACAGCTCTGTAAATGGCCTACAGCATCCTTTATTATTCTGTCTGCTGGTGCTTTGCCAGCCTCCCTTTCACTGGGCCCTCTTTGCTCTTCCTGTCCTTGATCCCAGTAAAGTATGCCACAGGTCACTTTGCACTTCTGGTTTGAGGAGAGTCTGTGAATAGCTGATACCTGAGCTGGTGGTAGTTGGATTTTGGAAAGTTTTGCACCATTGTTCCAGAGGATGTTGTCATCCTGTCCAGGTATGTGAATTTACCTCTCTGACCCAAGGACGTTGCTCTTTCACTGGAGCTGTCCCTATTTACCATTCTTCCTAAGTCAATTCATTCCTTCACCGCTTTGTTCTTTACATTCTGAGAACCTCTGTCTCTGTGCTGTGATGTGGGAAGGTTGTTAGACAAAATTTCCTTGTATTAAAATCACCCATATTTTGCTGGCAAGACAGCTACTGTTTTATTTTAACCTGCACGTTCAGACCTCGTTGTGTCCTTAGAGAGATTTCCTCCAGAGTTGCCCCTGCGTTTCCCAGGCATAAGAAGAACTCTTTGCAAGTATACCTTGTATTTTTAGCACCCATTTGTTTCCTGAATTGTCTGTGCAATTCAAATAACTGTCTGGCTCTCCTTGCTAACAACATCATAGTGATTTGCCTTTCTCACTTGCCTAGAGAAAGCTGCAGTGCCACAGAACCCATGCTGTGACCTACTGAGCTCCTCTGGGAAGATGCTGAAAGTCTTTGATGCTATCTGACGGCTGGAATTCACTCTTAGAGGGGATCATGGCTTTTCCCAGCAACTTCTGAAATAGCCTAACAGAAGGAAAGGGGTGGAGTTAAAGCAAACAGTGTGTTTGTTTGGGCTAAGCAGGGAGATGCTTTCTGGCACAGTGTTATTTGAGGAGTGAGTGAGAAACAGAGGTTGATGACCGATGCTCACACCATTGGCACAGAGGGACTAGAGAGCTTGCAGCTGCCTGGACCTCTGCTCAGTCAGTTGCTGCACGGCCTGCAGATAGGAATGGAGGGCAGATTGTTGGGTGTTCCCCTATACCCTGAAGAGATACAGTGAAAACAAGGTAACAGCTGAATTATGTGTGAGAAAGTTAAGGAAAACTCTCAGTTTTGATCCCAGTTCTACTGTTGTTGCACTTTGTAGCTATGCAGAAACAACTTTCCCACCTTCGTGCTTTAGGTTTCCTGTGTGTGCAGTGGGGGTGTTAACTCTCTTCTTGTCTCAGAATATGTTACTAGGAAGCAGCCCCTTGAACTCAGACTTTTGCCTTAGTCCTTAGCCTACAGCAGAACATTGTCCTGGGCTGATGAGATACATGCTGATAGGGACACCAGAGTATAAACATCTCTAATTAACTAAGGGCTGGTTTTTGTCTTGTCTCGTTTCCAGTCCTGAATCAGCAGAAATAAGCATGGTGGCCCAGTCATCTGCATGTGGCAGGAGTGATGTTGTGGCCACTGAAAGGTTAAGTATATTTTTAGCGGCTTGCTTGCCCTCATTATTTTTCAGTTTGTGTTGTGGAGGAAGTAGAGCGTGACTGTATCACTCCTGATTTTCAGTGCCCTGATGAGTTCTCACATATTGGCTAGTACAGGCAGCGCTGGGAGCATATGCTGAGGCTTCTCATGTACCTCCCTGCCAGCAGGGCTTTGCAAAGCAGCGGTTGCTGCCCCTGAGGCCCCTGTGCTACGTGGCAAGAAAAAGGCAAATGCACTCTCCCCTCCAGGTATCATGTGCCATGTATTTATTAACCATCTTTAAACAAGGTCTGCAGGGTTCTGCCTCCACTGTGGCTGTCAGTGGAAAGGGTGAAGCAGAGGGCTGGTGCAGTGATCTCAACTCTTCTGGGTGCTTCTAGTCTGTGGGAGATAGGCCACTGCCTAAGATTACTTTCTGCAAGAGCAGGGGTAGAGCAGTCTGTGTGACCCGTCCCACAACTCCCTGCTTCAGAAGGTGCAAATGACTGGACAGCTTCAAGTAGATGTTCAGTATTATCTGCTAAGGACATAAATATTCTTTCTAGTGTCTGGAACAGAGGTTATGTTCCACAATGGAGTAGGAACTATTCAGAAGAAATGTGCCCTTCCCCTTGTAGCAACCTTCCTCCAGACAGCTTGCAGGGAGTCCAGCTGCTGCTGTGTGTCTAGGCTTCAGATCTGGGAGGAACTGTGAAATGCCAAGGTTTGAGGGTGGATTTGTTCTTCTGCAAGGGAAAAATAAGAAAAAACAGGATGGGAGAGGAAAACAAATTGCTATTTGATTTCAGTCTCCCCTGGGAGTATTTCAGTTCTGGCTTCCAGACAGAAAAAAAAAAAACAAACCAACAACCCAAACCCAAGAAAATCCCTCTGTAGCAAAGAAGGGAGACTTGGAAGCAATCCTCTGTAACTCTGCTTCTTTCCCCATCACCTTGTTTTGGCAACATCATCCTTTATTATCCCCCAAAATAGGAGCTTTCCCTGTGGCCAAGAGAGGCTGGATCCTTTACACATGTCCACAAGGAAGGGCAGGTCTTGAGTGACATGAAGGTCACTTTATTCTCCTCTCAGCATTTGGCCAGTCACTAGGCACTACAGTAATAACCATGGTAAATACTACGTGACTGGAATATTTGAGAACCTCTCTTTCCTGCACTTTGAAATGACAGTGTTTGCACTGAGATCACGTGTAATATCGAGGTGGTTTACTTTTGCATGAGTCATTGTGCATTTCGATTTTAAAGAAGCCCTCTTGCCCACCAGCCTAGCAAATGGGTGGCTGTTGGTTTTGGTGTTTGCTTGCTTGCATAGGATGGAGAGGAATGGTCTTTGTGAAGGGGAGGAAGGACTGTACCACTTCTTCAGTGAGCTATCAAATCCATTTCATCTCAGCTAGAACAGAAGAGAATAGTCCTTGTCTGCTTAGGGCAGAGCAAACTGAGTGGAAAATAGGAACTGCTATATTTAACCACTGTGCATTATGTTGTTATAGCAACTGCATCCATAAAACTTATATCAATGATGCCATATAAAAAGCTACATCAAAGAATCATTAGCTGAGCCTATTCTCGTCAATTCCATTTGGAAAAACACCTCTCAGTCCTGCAGGATGTTTCTTAACATTCTCCAACTCAGTGGTAGGTTGTAAATGAGACTGTGCAGAGGTAATATTTGGGAGCTTAGTGCTTTATCATTTCTGAGTTGATTATGATGCAGCTTGAGTGCTACTGATGCCTTGTTGCACTTACATGCCACAGTCTGACTGTTGAATGCCCCGTTTATGAATGCCATGGGACACAGCATTGTGCAGAATGGTTGCACTGAGGCTCCCTGAAAGAGGAGGATTGATTAAATGCCAGTTTTAAATAAGTATATCGAAACAATGAACAGTGCATTGTCCAGCCAAATCCCACAGACTCAGTGGGTACAGTTCTCAAAAGCCACCAACTGCATTACATTCCAACAAAGCACAGTCCTGCTTGTATTGAATTTCCAAGGCCAGGTCTTTAAGGACGTGTTGAGCAGGAAGAAGCTGTTTTTTGGGTGATTAGCTTGATGATAGTGCATGGTACCCTGTCTGCCATTTTTATTTGATGTCTTACAGCGTGGGGCTAGAAGGGGACTCTGATCTCTCAGCAGCTGTAGCCCCTGCATGTCAAATGAGTGGCGTCTCATTTAGGTTTTTAAAGCAGGGTGCTGTTTTGTATTTCCCTTACCTTTTCCCAGAAAATTATTTTTTTCAAAACTGGTTATTATTTGCCCTATCTTGGAAAGGGATTTCCTGTGTCACTGATGTGTTCATTTGCGATTGTTTAGCCCCTGTTGGGAGTTCTAGGTTCCCTGCAAAATAAAGAAGAGTGTTGAAGAAGTAGCAGGTTCCAGTATCTTACATTTCAGCCTGTCCATTCGCAGTCCAGCTCACTTGTGGTGTTTTATTTACAAATCTTAAATGTCCCAGGGGGAGCTTATGAGTGGTGGCTGCGATTGCACCCAGACCACCCCTATAAGGTCAAGACAGAGTTGTGCTCCTCCGTTTACCCTTTGAGACTCTGTCCCTTCCGCTCAGAGGACTCTGCCCCATGCCTGGCATATATTCCATAGCTGGGTATGTTGCCCTAGATTTTATCTCATCCTTCACCCCTGCTCCCTCCTTCCTTAATTTGACTAAGTTCATTCATCTCAGTGCCCTTCCGTAATACTATTGAGAGCTGTTAGGGTAAAGTTGAGCACAGGGCACCAGCATTGCAGGGATTTCCCCCCTAAAGAAATTTTTCTTTCGAAGAAACAGCCACAAGGAATGTCCTTCTCAACGTCACTAGGCTGCTAGCAGCGTGAGTGGAGCAGTGACACTGCACATTCTTCTCCCAGACAGTGCATGGACCAAAGCACAGAGCCACAGAGCAGCTCTGTCAACTGGCAGATCTCTGAATCCACACCTTTTTTTTCTGACTGGCAGAACCATCTTTTGCCACTGCAATACATGTGAGTAACAGAGTGCCTGAATAGTGTTTTACAAACTTGCATGCTGCTACATGGTGTAGTTCAGGGTGCATGGAAATGGAGCCAGAAAGTCCGGTTAGGGAAGGAGGAGGCATTCCAGATAGCAAACATTCAACATCTGGCAAGCATATCCTTCTAATGTCTCTGTAATTCCTAGGAGACTGGCTGTTCTTCCTCCTTCACATCTGTTTCATCAGATTAATTGGGCGGATTGGAGGTTAGGATCCTGAATGGAGCCCCAACGCATCTTTAAGACATCCATTCTTTGCCATGCTCTTCAAAATTGTATTTCCCCAGTGCTCCCCGGCAGCCAGCACAGTCAGTTCAGTGAAGGGTTTTGCCTTTGGCATGGGAAACTATTCGGAAAGTGAAGTAATTGATTTCAGTGAACAATTTCTCATCAAATAGAACATCACCAAAACAGTAATCCACTCACCAGGGCATCAGTCCTGCTTCTACCCCAGAGGAGTTCTGTGTTCCCAGGACCAAGGTTTCAGCTCCATCTTGACTTGTTCCTTCTTGCCATCATGCAGGCATCAGTGGTCAGTGCCTCTTAGGAGCTAGCCCACTCACTTTGCTGACATCTTTCCGTGAGGATGACTGAATAAAGGCAGGGAATTTGGGAGCTAGCTCAGTCCTGCAGTTTGCAGGATGAGGGTTGTTGGACCATTTCAATTTTCTGCTGAGCAGATGTAGCTGGTAGCTACAGACAGCAATAGCTTTCAAAGCAGCTGGTCCTTGAGGAGCCAGTGCCGAGTCCTTGCAGTGTGCAGAAATGGTGGGGTGTCTATCAGACATTTCACAGCCTTATGAAGTTCTTCACTGCAGAGGGTCTCGCTGTCCTTCACATGTGGATCTGAACCTACCCCAGGCATAATGAAGAGGGTTCAGTGAGAGGTGTGCTGTAATTAGCTGGCCTCTGGCACTTGGTGGGTGAGTGGGAACAAGCCACTTTAGATCACTTTGTGTTTAAAAAAAATTTTTTAAAAGTCTCTCTGGAAAAAAACACGTGGATAAAGCTCCAGAAAAAGAGCCTGTTTGTGTCTCACTTTTTGAGATTTTATGCCAAACTCTTTCATTTCACCCAAACCACAGCAAGTCTAATCTATAAAACAACATTCCCAAAATGGCAACAACAGAGAGCTGCAACCTCTCCCCTACTTGGAAGTGTCCCACAGAGACAGCTCCAGCAGGGTGGAGATGGGAACAAGAAGATTGATTTGTAAAAGGATTGGTTGGTTTTATGAACGTGTGCAGGAGGTAGAGTTTTGTGCTTCTTTCTTTCTCTGCAGCCACAGTTCATTGCCATCTCTTGCCTGAGAAATACAAACGAGCGAGGCTGCAATTCCTCTGCAGCATTACAGCTGGGTGGAGCCCGTTCCCATAGCTCTGCGCTGAGCCTTGCTGAGTACTGAAGCATTTGGCTCAGGACAAAAAGGATGTGGAGAGAATCAGTTTCTTCATGCCTGTTCTTCCAGATCAGTGTCAGGTCTGCCTGGCAGCAGCCTTGAGGACCTTTCAGTAACCAAAATATAGTTTGTGTCTCCTTGAACCTTTATACAAGCACAAACTCCATAATTTGCTGCTGAATCAAATTTTCTTTCCCTGATGAAGATGCTCTCTGCTCCTGCTGAAATGTTTCCATATGAACTGGATCTCCCCTTTCTATTTCTTGTGCCAGGAATGGTTATTATTAATTCACTCTTGGAGCAGCTCTTCACATCCTTTAATTTGCTGTCAGTTAGGGCTTTGAAGGTCCCTCTACGGCAGAACAGCACACCTAGAGCAGACACTAGGACTTTGGATAGTTAGCCAAATTTCGCAACCACTCACTGCTTTATCTCTCAAATCTTGTTTTAAAAAGTTCTCACCCTGCTAGCTTTACCAAGTGCTGAATCACTTCTTTGGGTGGCCAGATTCTAGTTGGGGGGGAAGAAACCTCTGGCAGAAGAGCAGAGCAGATATTAATGGAGATATGTAAACCTTCCTGCCACCCCCCACCCACCACCAAAAAATTGCTGGTAATGTTTACAAGGCAACATTTAGCAATCCTTGTCAGAACAGTAGGACTTGAGCAGTGGTGCAGAAGGTGGCCAAGTCAGTATTACAAGCCCATTGTTTAGTAGAAAATGGTATTGCTTGCAGATCTGTGGCTCTGGAGGAGAGGAGACCATTGGCAGGAGAATCTGTGTAAGGCATATGTCTTCGGAGTGCTGTTTGAGTTCTGCCATGACCTGCATTTCTGGCTTGACTTTTGCTTTGAATTGCTTTGGGTATTCATTACTCCGTGCTTCCTATTTTGTCTATGCCTGTGTAGCTAATCCTTTTCCTTGAACTTAACCAATAGCCAGAGATAATCCTAGTTTGAAAGTGACTGGAGAAACATAACAGTTTACATATAATGTATGTTTTATCCTGGTTGATTTACACATGAACTGTCACATTGTCCTTTGTTAAATACACCACTACAAGATGATAACAATCTCTTTAAATATTACACAGGGTTAAATAACTTCTTTTTTTTTTTTTTTTTAATTTCCTTTCTCCTTTTGGCAAATGTTCCATTGTTTGGATTTTTTTTTTTCCCTATGGAAGAGCAAGCCGGGGTGTGGGACAGCTCTGAGTGCCATCTGCTGGAGACCTGCTTCCTCCATCCCTGCGATGGGCCAAATCTGGAGGTGATGCAAATAGTGATGTGAGCATAAGTTCTCTGAAGCCATGAACCACAGGCTAGAGCAGGAGAAACAAGAGAATTAAAAAGGAATTGAAGCTCATACCCTCTGAAGCCTTCACCATTTCAGGATTTGCTTACACTTCTGGATGGAAGTACCATCGCTGTTCACATCTCCCGCGCTGGTCCCCTCATTCTGTTTCCAAGGGATGCATTTTTGCTACAGAGACTTCCCAGAGCAAAGTCTTCAAGGGATCAAAGTTCTTAGTGAGCAAAAAGTCAGAGCAGCTTCTCAGATGTCTCGGTGCCAGCATGGGTTAGAAAGAAAGAGGCTGGTCCCCAAACAGGAGCTTCATCTGAGGCAATGTCCCTGGTCAGCAGACACAAGGCATTAATGAGCCAGTGCTCTCAGAGGTGAATAGCCTTTGGTAGCCTCTTGCAGTTTCCCTTAGTGCAACATGAGAAGTTTGAGACTGAGTTGGATTTATGGAGCTTATTTGTGCTGTGTCCCAGCAGCCAGGATGAGGAAGGTAATGGCAGAATTGTGTGGGGAACGAGGCTTTCCACTGCCTGACATGTGCGTCCAGTGTTGGCTCCTGAACTTTCTTCTAAGATAAGCCCTTTTAAATTTGTGTGTGTATTAAGAGAAAAGGGTTGATTTAGCATACGGAGTTCATACTCGTGAAATCAGGGTTTGAATAACTTCATTAAGTGTTTACCTCCATGTTTCTCTTCATTTACAGGTACCTGCATTCAGAGCAGAAGTTACCTGAAGGTATGTCACATTAGGCACCCATGACCCTGCGGGCATTAGGCAATCATTTACATGAATGTTCAGTCCAGGGTTTCATCTGCCTGACTTGCCTCTATTTGCAATGCAAATGAAACCTGCAGCTGAACTCTTCTTTGCCCTTTTATCTCCCTGCAGTTTTTTACCAGCTCAGGCTTCTCTACTGTCCTTTGGGGTTGTTCTGTCTTGGTGGTGTGATTCAGTGTCTGGCCTATGCTTCTTGCTGTCTTGCATGAATGAGTGCTATTTCCAGGTCTCTCAGCTTGGTCCCAGAGTTTTTGGTCACATCTTACTTATAAGCCCTTTTTTGTAAGCCCTTTGAGTTGGGTTTTTTTTTGTTGTTGTTTTTTTTTTCCCCTGTGACAAGGGCCTCAGAAACCATTGCCAGCTCAGCCAAAAACGGTTGCATGTACCAAGCTAAGCTTCCATCAAAATGGAGTCAGTATGGGAAAGGTATCTGAAATCTGCACTGGCACAAATCGTTAGAGTGTCTTTTCACTTGTAAATGAGCAAGTATCTCTGAGAAACTCTCTGTACAAGTAGGGAAAAGAAAGAAACAAAGTACAGAAGCAGGTTGCTGCTGACCCCCTTTTCTAGCTGCTGTCCCAGAGCAGATCTGCAGCTCTTATCTCTAGCAAACAGTGCCTGACTCAGGGACAAATTTGTAGAATTAGTTTAAGCACAAAGCTATCAGCTGTTTGGCTATAGGAAGGTGGCTCCACCAGGCCCACCCAGTCCACCTTCTGCTCCTGCAGCAGTCATCTGGACTTTGTTTCTTTAATGCTAATTCCTGAATCATTGTAGGATATGAATGTGTCACAGCAAATCAGTTTTAATTCCCTGCTAGCAGCAAGTTGCAGACCAAAATCTGATGGAGAGAGCATGAGCCAAGATGGAAAAATGCCCTTTAAGTGAGTTTGGACTCTAGTCCCTTCAATTCCTCCATCTATGAAAGAGGACTGTTAATGCCAACTTCTTTCCTAGGACCTTTTCTTTGTTCAGCGTTGGGATGCAGCAAAGAGCTCTGTGTGTGCTGTGTGCAGTACAGAGAGAGAACAAGGAACTGCAGTGGTAGATGTCACTGCTAGATGTCAGGTCTTGTCTAGACTGAACCACCTTCATGTGCTGTTCATGCAGGTTTGTTGGCTACACTATGGTCCTGGATATGGGCCGTGCCTCAAATTGGTTCAGGTTTGAAACAGACCCACATATAGACAACTTTTCCATTTCTCTAGCAGCATTAAGATCCTCCTGAAGCTATGTGAAAGCCTTGCTGCTCTGATTACATCACATCTGACATGACCTACAAACACCAAAGGAACGGGGAGCTCCCATGCTGCTGCTTACGCTAAGCCTTTCCAAATATAGTTCCAGTCTCATTGAAATTCCCAGTATTTATAATTTGATCTGGCAGGCGTGCAGGGCTGTGCATCAGAGGGGCTTAATGAAACAAGAGCGATGCTGGGATTGAGGCTATCTGGATAGAGCTGAAAGGCATGTTCGGGCCATGGAAATGTGCTGCTCTCCTGTTGTTAAGAGGGAACTATTTGTGGGTGAACCTGTATAAGCCCATGATCAGGGAATCCACAGAAAATCTCTCTGCAAATGCAAAAGCCGGCTAAGCCTTGCATTGCCTCAGTGATATACAAATGAGCACCCTAAATATCCTGCTTTGCTTTCTAATGCCTTTAGCCAGCATAAACACAACAGTCTTTTTATAATCTGTAATCAAGTTCTCCAGCCCAGGCACAAGCACATAGGCTTGTTTGAAGAAGCCAACACAGCTGCTGGGTATGCATCCACCCCTACTAGTGGCCCCATCCAGCTATAACCACTGGTCTTCCAAAAGAATTGGTGTGCTGTCTGTGAGGAGCAGTGCAAGCCTTTAGCACACATAGATCTGCTAATAATCTCATTCTAGGCATATTTGCTGCATAAATGATTTGGAAGTAGAAAGCCACACTGAACAGGCTGCAGGCTTCATGCACTTCTATTCTAGGCCTAATCCACTAGCTATATTGATCTTGCCCTTTCTGCCAACCTAGAGAGGTTGTATTACACTGTTAATCCCATCCTGCCCAGGTCACAGTCACAACAGGCTCTGAAAAGCTTCACCTGCTGGTGTCACAGGCGTAGAGTCATCAATGGCAGCACTTCTCTTAGCCTGCTTGGCAGGGAGCAGCCTGTTTCTCTGAACCCTTTTCCATCTCTCTCTGGACTGTACATTCCTTCCCTGCTTCATTTCATCTCACATTCCCGTGCGGAGCAGCCTTTGCTGTCAGCATGTGGAGATCCTTGTCATATCACTAACACAGCAGACTCTTACAGTGCCCTTCATTTCGTGAGGCTTCAATGCCATTGCCTTGCCTGATCTGACCGATGGGGGCCCAGGAGGTCGGACTGATCAGTAGTTGCTCAGCACTTGCAGTTGCTCTGAGCCCTTATTGCTAAGCTTTGGGGAACAAAAGGGTGTAATTGTTGCATGGATTACTATTTCTTAGGGAAAAAAATATGAGGAAAGGGAGAGTGCATTTTGTTAACAGAGCAGTCCAGGCTTCAGAGATCGGTGGTGGACAACCCTACATTCTCTCTCTTCCCATCACTGCAAGTGGGAATGCAGGTGGCATTGCCAGGGTTCATTAACAGCCACCCAGGAAAGGAAAGACCCTTTGCTCCATGTTTGCTTTAGCCCTGTCCTCCCCGGTAAGCACTGAAAAGCAAGGAGGTGGCCAGTGGGAATTCTGCCTACAAAAGCAAGGGGATCCATATCTATTCCTTTCCTCTGCTGTGCCACAGTGCAGTACTGTACTAATTCTTTTCTCTGAAACTACCTGCCAACAAACAGACTGGGCCTGCTGAGCAGCCCAGAGGACCTCTGCAGAGAATGGGGGGAAGAGGGGTTCCCCTACCCATGGCATATCACAGGTTTATTTCTAAATTGGCTACTTGGAAACAAAAAATTTCTTTAGTGGGAGTAAAAGAACTGTCAGGGCATTTCTCTGTGCAACTGCAACACTTGTCACTGCAGAGCATCCTTTCCAGGAGCAGCTAAACTGCAACTGCTCTGTCTGACACTTGCCAAGGTGGCCCACGAGACGGCTCGCAGTCGGGAAGTTGCACAGGCCATGCTGGTCACCCAGCTGCCCGCATTCCCGCAGGTCCAAGGGACTCCCTGCAGGGAGCTTGGCAGAGCCATCGGTCCTTCCAGATGGCATCACCCAGCTGCTGCTCTGCGGGGACGGGCACGATGACCTTGCGAGGGTTGGATGGCTGAGGCTGCGGTAGGACGGGAGCAGGGACATGGCCCTGACATAGGTAAGACGGGAGGGCCTTCAAGGCAGAGCGCTGCCAAAATTGATTCTAAGCTGGGCGGCCTGGGCGAGGCAGGGCCGGCAGGGAAGGGCTGGGGGTCCCGGCTCGCTGCGCAGCTGGCAGACACCGCCATCTCCCGGCAGCTCCTGGCAGGCCGGGCCTGCAGAGAATGGCCATCACTTTCAGGGGGGCTTTTCCTCCGGTTCCTGGCACAGCACAGACTCGTGTCAGGCTGGATGGAAGTGCCGGTGATTTCCCTTGAGGCCTCTAACCCTGCCCATTGCTGCCCACAGCAGGAGAAAATAGCTCCTTTGAATGCTCCGTCCACCCTGCTGGGGAGTCCTGTCCCAGGATCAATGCAGAAAGAGAACTGGAAGGGGAGCATGGTCCTGGAGGCCTCTGTGATACTGAAATAGAGAGTTACCAGTTTTGCTATTGAGAGTGGAAACAGCTATTGACAAGTTGGAACAAATTGTACATCCTTCTCTTGAAGGGGAGAGAAGAAAGAAATGAATTGAAAGATTCTGGAAATGTGCTGGAGGGAGTCCATCAGGGGTGCTGTGTCCTGCCATTGCAGGCTTTGGCCGGAGTAAAAGCAAGACCTTTCTTTGCAGTGAAATGAGTTAGCATCACTGGGAAGAGGCAGGGGACACAAATCATTTGTGAGGGGATTTGTGGAAGGAGGATCGTCCTGTTCATGCTGCTTGTTCCTGGGTTCAGCGTGTCACAGCCCCCTGGCTGGGATTGAAAAGGTGCTGGTGGGGTGTCTCTGAGTACCATGCTCTGACCTTGGAGGCTGTGGGGGCTTCTTCCCTTGTGTCTCCAGGAAATTCATTCACCGTAAGAGCAACAAGTTTTGCTTTCCTATCTCATACTTGATAGAGGCTAGACTGAAGGATCTACCAGATGTCCAAAGCAGGGAAGCTAGCAGCAAGCTGACTGCTCAGGTCCTTGTGGGATGAGACTCCTGAGCACTAGCAGATCTGCATAGAGGGCTCCTAGAGAGGAATCATCATTTCTTACACAGAAACGCACTTTGTGGAAAAGATGCTTGCTTCTGCCCCTATCCTGGAGAATCTTTTTCCTTAGGAGGACACAAGTCCTGCCTACATTTTCGGGCCAAGAGGTATTTGAACACACCAGTTCACTTTGTGCTCAGGACATAACAGTTTAAGCAGTATGAGATGTGAGCACAGGCTTCACGCACTAAACTGGTCTGTTAAGCAGCCTTTGTAGCAATTCAGCATTGTTCTTTGTCTCCTTTGTATAATTTCACTGTTTAAAGGCACTCTGAAGAAAATCTTATTGCAAATCTAATTGCCTATCTGACCACCTGTGTAAACTGTGACTTTGGCCTCTTCTGTCGAACTTTCATACAATGTCTGAAGTGTGGAGCATAATCACAGCAGCTTCCAAGCCCTAAGAAATCCCAAAGCAGCTCCCTTGAGACCTACAGGCTCTTAATGAGACCATCAGTAGCTCTGAGCTCATCAGTGAAGACAATTTAGCCATGGCAAAAAAAATAGCAATTAACTTTTGAGTTCAAGGGGCTCTTTAAAACAAAAAAGAAATTCAGCCCAGTAGAATGTCTATACGTGTTACCTTCATCTGCTTCATCGCAAACATCTGAACAATGAATTCTGGAACTCTGTTGAAGTGTAACTGCCTGCCTGAGTTAATATTTGATACAGCCATTCCTGAAACTTGTAAATATTTTTTTCTGTAGCTAAGAATTGGAGTAGAAAGAGGAAATTTCATTTTTGTAGCTGAACCAGAGACTGCTGTTTTAAATTTCCATTATATGATACAGTGCCAGCATTCAGAAAGCCATCTGTGCTTTTTCCTTTGAGTCTAACTACATAGGAATAATTTTAATTGTAAGCAAAATTACCCACCAAATCCTCTGACATTCCGCGCTAGCTTTGCTTTCCACAGACCACATACAGAACAAGAACCAGTACAAGCAGTCATAGACATGCACTGGGCACAAAGAGATCCTGGTGGAAGCATGAGTAGAAGTTGCTCCCCTTTTGCACAAAAAGGATCCCCTGTGGCCAGCAATACAGGGGAGCCTGCAAAGACCTGCTGAGCCTGGAGAGATGGGCACCTTACAAGAATACTGTTGTTTTGAAATATTTATCCTATTTCTCTGCCTAGGGTGCCACGTGCTCGTGCTTGAATCAGTAAATCTCTTCCGGAAGTACATCTCCATCCTGGATGTCCCCATTTCCTGCCTCCTGCCCAGAGATGCTCTCTTCATACTCACAGAGGAGGAGACTGCACAAGCCAGGGTGAGATGCGTGGTACCTGCTTAACCTGTTTGAATAGCTCGTCATCATTGTGAAGACTTTAGTCAGAGGTGTCATATTCACAGAGAACTTCATAAATAATTACACGTGTGGATTACAGATGTCACTAATGGACAATCTTCAGTGATTTGTAAAACATAAATGGACAAGACAGGTTGATTCATGTGCTGTGTGGATAGCAGGACAGGGCTGAGCAGATTTGCAGCTCAAAGATCTTCAGTAGTGACATTGCACTGAGTTTTATACTGTGTCCAGGCTATATTTCAAAGGAGACTGGATCCAACATAATATTCTGAACATGGCCATGACTGCGTGCCAGGAACAGCATCTTTGGATCATAGCTCTAACTGAAAATAGACACAGCTTGTGAACTTGTGGTCCAAATCTCTTTGCAAGTTTACTTCTCTACTTTGTATTTTTTCAACTATTTTGCTGCATGAGATCTCACACAGTTAGTCCGTAGTTCTCTATGTCAGAATCTGATTAGCTTGCCTTCCATAGCATGAAAATATTTGCCCAGCAAACAGTCCTGTTAATCCACAAATTACAGAATTTTCCTGCTTTTGAGGCTGCTAAAAGATAGTTACGTATAGAAACTGCTTTGATAAAGGTGGTGTTATTCCCTTGTGGCTTTTGTTTCTGAAATCTGACCTTTCTAAGCTGGTGCACTATAAATAGATTAAGTTTCGGCTGGCAATGCATGATCGGAAGCAGCATGCAGAGTGTTCTCAGATGCACATCTCTCAGGTTTCTGCTTCCCCAGCATGTGAACACCCAGGTGTGAGATCACATAGGGAGGAGGAGTTATACGTGACAAAGAAACTGTCACAGTACCAATCTGCAGCTGCTAATGTCCTTCCTAGCAGGACCCCTCTGAACAGTAGGCAGCACAACACCAGCAGCATAGGGGCAGACAGGCCTCTCCCTGCCCTTTGACCCCATAGAATAGGCAGCCTTCCACCTCCCACTACTTCTTCCCTGCTCACTGAAAACAGGCTGTCCTGTAAATTTGCGGTGAACCTTACAGGAGGCCTAGGAAACTGCCCTCACATTCGGTCTGGAAGGTTCTTGTAATGCTTTCTCAACTATTTTTCCTTCTAGAGAGCCATGCGGTGTCATCGCAGCCAGCTCCTCTGGTTTCGCCACATCTACATGCTTTTCTCACGTTATATGGTGATCAATTCACTCCGCCTTCTGTAAAAGATGTCGCTTACAACCTGAGGAGTAAAAGACTGTGCAGGCCCAGGACTAAAGAAAACTCACCTGTTACGTGCTCAAGAAGACAGGAGTCTCTTTGTGTAACATTCTTTCAGACTACAAAAAACAGACTGTGTGAACTTCCTTCTAAATATCTTGTTGCCTGATACAGTGAGATGAACAGGTTTTAACAGCTGCTCTATCTTCTCACTGTAGAAGCTTAAATAGAACAAGAAATGTGGATTAACCTAATTAGGAGTCAAATGCAGGAGTATTCTGCATTAGAGAAGATAACGGCACAAACTGTTTTTCCCCAAGAGGAGGTAGCTGTGAGGACTGCTTGGCTAGTATCTCTTGGTGCTTTTGTAAAATCCAGATATCAGGAGTAACTTTTTAAAGATCATGCTTTCTCCACAGATAGAACCAGATCCACAAGACTTGTCTTATTCAGTCAGAACTTTAAAAAAACAAAGGTTATGAATAAACCATCAGATATCATACAAATTTCTCTAATTGCACTGATCTTTGCTGCTACTGCTGCTTCTTTCATACACATTGCATTGGAGGCTCCACCTTCGCAGAGTGTCCCTCATGAAACATGAGCATTTCTTCTTGCTTCAGAACTTGGGGCTTAAGATCAACTTACAAGAGTCTCAACAGGATGTAAGAATGAGGTGCAAAAGACCCAGACTGTAACTAGGTCTTTTATAAAACACATCCAGAGATAAAAATTGCCAGAGATGTTTCAAAAGCTGTTCCACTTATGTAAAAGACTAGGGCAGGAGTTATCCTCTTCCTTAATGTTAAAAGGTAAGTGAAGCAGCTTTCAGTGCTTTCATTTCTTAGCCTATACCGAGATTTTACTAGTGATTTGGGTTTCTGTGGGGTCACGGTGGAGCAAAGTCAGCAATACTCAGTGTTTCTGCACCCATTCCTGTGGGCTCACATCTACCGGAGGCATCTTTCCTGGATTTACACCACTAGTCATTGCACGGTCAAGATCAGAGCCCAAATTGCCAGATCCTGGTCTGTTGCTCAGAGCACATCCCCCTCCCAAAGACAGCAAACGAGTTCCTGGTTATACTGAAGTACATAAGAGTATGAGAGTGTTGAACTCTGTTCCCTGGTCATGAGTCAGTGCCTAAGCATATGCCTACTCAGCCTTAAGACCATGAGTAAGTCCAGGCCTAAGCAAAACAGTACTTAATCACATGAACAACTTTGGTGACCCCTCTCTTTAAGCACCTGTGTAAATGCTTTACCGAACTTGAGCCTGCTAAGCTTTTTCAAATCCCCTTCAACTTTAAATCCATGGTCAATTTATTGAAGTCAGTGGAGAAGAAACAGTGCTAAGTTAGTCCTAAGCAAGAGATGATCTTATATAGGACATTTTTATATGCCAGACTTGAAACACAGGAAATACCCATACAAGCAAAGATTAGAGGTTTTTTGGTACTTTGCTCTGTTTATTGTGATTTAAACATTAGCACAGCTGAGGGCAAAGTACCAAAATAGCAGCCCTGGGGTGGTTTATGGAACAGAGGTAGTTTGAAAACTGAAAGTCACAAATGAATGGGACAGGCAGCATAGAAAGATTTATTTAAGAAACAGCGAAAAAGTAACAATAATGTAGAGGTTGATTTTACCAACCCTCACCCAGGAAAGCCCAGACTACAGTTCCACAGCAGTGCTCCAAGTTCCGCTGCTGGAAGGGTGTCTCAGGGTTTTGACATGTCTCTGATGGTCTTGTGTTCCTTCACTGCCTTCTCCCACTCCTTGCCATTGATATCCTCTGCGACAATGGTCTGCACTGTGCCATCATCCAGACAATGGGGAGCTATTCCTGGAGAAAGACAGAGCACACAGAAACCTGCTTGTCACAGATAAAGTGTGGGAGATGCCTGCACCACGCTGTGGATGGGGCATTCTCAGGGAAAGGCAAATGCTCAGTCCAGCTATTGCTGTGAGGCTGGGGAGCCTAGGGGAGAAGCCTGGCATGGACAAAAGCCCACACATCACAGGTAAGACTCTTTCTTATGCAGGAGCTACAGGTTTACACTGCAATTCCAGATGTTTAGCACGATAGGAGCAAACTCATTAAGACACCTGCTGCTCACTGCTGTCACGTTAGCATCCAATGGAGTCTTTATCCAAGGTTTGCTTGCTGGTTAACTTTGGTTACCACAGCTCACTCTTTCTACCTACCATAACCATCTGGATTAGAACGAGGAGTATAAAAGCTCTGTACACCACAGGTCTTGCAGAATGTGTGCTGGGCACGGTGTGTGTTGAAGGTGTATGTTGTCAAATTATCAGCACCCTAGGCAAATGAAAAGCAATACAAGTTTTCCACATAAACAGATGTATTCATTACTTTCTATGGGCCTGTAGCTAAGAACTGTAAAATTTAAAATACCAACTTCATGTTTTTACTTGAGAGAGTTCTGCATTCATGCTCCTTTTCTGGACCCCTGTGCTTTGTATATACACGTGTCCATAACAGTCAAGCCTGAGAACTCCAAGAGCTCTAATGTCAGCTTGCTAAGTAAGATGCACTAACACACCCACACCAAATGGCATAAAATACAGCCATTTCCCCTAACAGGCACATTGAGGATAGAAAACTGGCTGCCACTTGCATCTTTGAGGATAACACTGGATTATACTGCTCTTACTGCATTCTTACTCTACCTTCAGCAGCTTGAAACGCGACGCTGGGACAATGAAATGTCTGTTCTGTTTCTTTGTGCAAATGCTGCAACTGTAAAAGAAAAAGAAGACCTTTCTAGAAGCAGCGGACAAGTTGTAGTACAGCAATCAGATTAGCATGGACCTCTTCACAACAGAAATTCCATTGACAGTTAAAATGGCTCCTGGTCAGAGTCACAGAGGTAAGCAGCAAAAGCGGCCTCAGGGTGTCGGTGGGGTTTGGCAAAGCACACCCGTGGAACAGACTGACCCTGCACAGGTACACTGAGAAGGTATTCTCCTACACCAAACGTTATATACCTTTTTTTTCTTCACATATACAACTCTCAACAGACATAACTAGGACAAAACTCTAGCCCTGAGAAATCCATTTAATCTTTCAGACCAGACTTTGCCAATTTTGCCAACATTAATTACCTTGCAAACAAGAAAGTAGGGTTCAGAAGTTTACCCGTGAGCTAGAAGCAAACTAGTTGCAGGCAAAGGGGGATCACTATTGTAATTGGACAGCGTTGTAGTTTGAAGCACGTGTGGTCACAGGTGTAACGTTCACTTGAGAAGACCCAGTTAAAAAAGGATTGATGTGCTTTGAGCACCCTGCACTTAGAGGAAACACAAAGCAGATGGCTGAGCACCCATACTCACTACATCTCTCCTGACACTTTCTGCGTGAGCATGGATGTGAGACCTGAAGTCCTGCCCAAAGAAGCAGCACCTGAAATCACCAGCACTGAATCCATGTTGGATCAGGACATAGTTAGGGCTGTACCCTATGGAAACAGCTCAGAGGATGTTCTGCAATTGTGCCATCTTCTTTTAGCTCTAAGGCATTGATCGATTGGAAAAGCGTACAAGCTTATATTCATCTGTGAGAATAAGGAACAAAAAAATCAACTCACTTGCAGTTAAAAACATGCAGATCTGCTGAAGCCCAGACCTCAAAGCGGACGGCTCCACAGTGACAGCCTCCTGTGTGCTTGACCAAACCTCTGTATTCACTGGAGAGAGAGACAACATGGAGGTTTTGCGACCATACTCTTTTTTTTTTTTTCTTTTTTTTTTCCAAGAAAACATTAAGGCTATATACTACATTATTCAGTTCTGCTTTGGGCACATGCAGAACACTAGAAAATGTATCCACTCAAGTATATTTTAATAAAAAGTGCCAGAGGGAGGTAGAGAACAGCCTTTGTCCTCTACAGCAATTGCTTTTCTGGTTTAATTAAAATGGTGAAAGGGAAAGAAGAGCAACAGTTCAAGGAAAGCACACTCCACGTGCAGTACAAAACACGTGCACCGCTGCCACAGTCCAGGTCAAAATGCTGACCCAGGCTACAGGGTCGGGAGGGTCGTAGGTAGAGAGGAGTGGTGGTGTCACAAGACAACCCCCTTGGAATTGGCAACTGAATTTTCTCACCATTTTCCTGCAGCTGCTCCAGCACTACTCATATTCCTCCATTTAAAAGCTGGGAAAAGCAAAGACAAGTGGATTCTACGTAATATTGGAAATGCATTTTATTTTGTACTGTCATTACAGAGGAACTTCATGATCAAGGAATTTCGGAGCTTGTGCTTCTCCCTCTCCCCCCGGACTCTTCCATAGCAGCTGGGCAGAATCCCCATGCTAGGTCAAAGCAAAGGAAAAACCTTTTCCTTTCAGATTTTCATTCCCACGGCCGGTCACTGATCGCAGCCCAGCGATGATGTGCTGTGTGCTGGAAAGAGCGAGCCCAGGAGGGGGTGGAGATTGAGAAGCGGAGCCTCACCGCCCCCGCACCATGCCCCCAAGGGCATTTTTAACGGGAGAGCCCTAAACCAGAGGCACCCTGAGCACAAAAAGCCGCTTTAGCCGTGGTGCGTGCCGGGGGGTCACCCCCCACCCCCGTCCCCCCGCCTTTCTCCGCCGCTCTCCCGAAGCCCGTGTTTAGTGCAAGTGCTGCCAAGAGGCCGAGGATCTACCGGGGGAAGGAGCCGCCGGGCAGGGCAGGGCTCAGCCTGGAGGAGCTGCGGGAAAAGCCGCCCCGGCCCCGTACTCACTAGGCGTCCAGCAGCAGCCGCGCCGCCTCCTCGCAGCTCAGCCGGTGCCGCTCCTGGAAGGCG
>NW_020799124.1:4383048-4389301 GCF_003259725.1 Athene cunicularia | reverse complement strand
GCCAGGAATATAGCAAAGCAACTGGACAATGATGAAACAGCTATCAGCACTCTCTGGTCTGGAAAACAGCTTTAAAAACATGCAGCTACAGTATGTGGGCTGCCTCCTGAGACGGCACATACCAGGACTTGCATAACAATCCCGTGGCTCAGCACCTCTCTTCTCTGATGATAGGAAAGGGCACTGAGTTACAGTTTCCTGTTATTCCTCATGGGAACCTCTGTACTGGTTACTCATCCTAATGGAACCATTTTTATACACCGTATGTGACAAATTCTGGCCCACGCCAGCATGTTCATCTGTAGCTCCTGATCTGAGCCACTCCTGTACCTTTAGTCACACTAGATTTCATGTTAGTCACCTTATATTCTGGGAGGAAAAGTCACTGAGGTGAAACTGGAGATCACGAACTGAAACTGAGCCTGAGCGTTTTGCAGCTCAGATTTATTTGCCTTCTGTGCGGGGTACGGCCAGCAGCAGTCACAGGTTTCAGCCTCCATGGTCTGTCCTTTTCTAAAAACAGTTAACTGCACTGAACTGAAAAGCCAGAACGTATTTTAGGAGCTTGTTAGCAATAAGTTCACACAAATGACCTCCTCCTCTCTGTGCCCCTCCACGATTAGTTCAGCATATTTTAACTTTAGAAAGCATTTAGAGAAGCTGAATGCTGTTCCCCTGTGACGTTTCAGGATAAAGAACTGGAAGACAACAATGGAAGAACAAAACGCAGTTTTCTTTCAGAAGGCTATAGTAAAGAAATTCTTCCTCCTTTTTCATTGGTTTCACGTTTTATTACAAAGGACTCTTAAAGCTCAAAACTGGGTCTCGCATAAATAATCAATTCGGGAGCTTTATAGTGGATCTCTGGCTGATGGTAAATTTTCCTGATAGTCTGATTTGCAAGCCCTAAGTTTCAGTGGTTGTGTACTGTATTGTCAGTGTACCTGGGTGGCAGGGGTTTCCCAGTGCCCAAAGAGTTAACGGCTTTCACTGGTACATTACTTCCAAATCTAATGCAATGTTTGCCAAGCCTTGGTAGAAGCCAACAGCTTGATGAAGAATGCTTTTGCTCTTAAATTCCTGAGACAAAATGGAGAAGGAAGAATTATTCAGAAAGATGATGGGATGGACGAGAGAAAAAGTCCATTAAATCACTGTTTGCTCTCTTTAGGTGTCTTGTGATATTCGAAGTTCAACAGCTGACATGTTTTAATGTTAAAGTACAAAGGTGTTTTTCTGTGCCATCTCAGCTCTGCTTGTGTAACAGTGACTCAGCTCTGCAGACCTGGCTTGCAGCCCACATTGAGATTCTGTCTGTGAGGGAATTTTCATCGCAAAAGCAGCAATGAAAGCAGCTACATGTTTGTGGATTAAAGAGAATTAGGAACTGTGGCTGCTTTTTATCTAATAAGCAAGGAACTAGAAGTAGTGTATAGGTAACACCATGCTTAAAAGTGCTGAGGTAGTTAAAACTACATTGTTTATGCAGGGGAGGAAAATGTCAGTGCTTGGATTTTAGTCTTGCTGTTGTGAAGGGGGGAGCATCCTGGATATTCTCCTCACCATGCAGGGATCCAAGCTGGATCTGAAAACAAAAGGCGGGAGGTATCACCTCTGGGCCAGTGGGTGAAGGCCGTCAGAATAGCCTTGAGAGTACTTGGCTTTGTTCACTGTTAGACGGGTTCTATTGAAACATATTAATAATGCTGAACAGCATTGTAGGACTTATTTCATCTGTCTTTCTGTCTTCCAAGGTACTTCTCTGCTATCCTGCTGAAAAACCTCACCCCAGAAACCACATGCTAAATCGGCTTAGACGCAGCAGAGAGAATGTGAACAAAGAGAGCTCCTTCACTGCAGTGCAGCTTGGATCAGATCCAAAAGACACACAGGCAGGAGGCAGACTGAAAAGATGCAGACAAGTAATTTTTAGACTAGACCTAGTTATTAATTGTTGCTTTCACTGGCATAACAGACACAAACCTGTGATTTTAGGCTGATGGCATCTTTATAAAGTGCCCTTTAGAAGTCTCCTTACATCAGACGCACGGTGAATTGCCACATGTTCCTCTGGGTCATTTAGACCTACAGAGAAATACCTGCCCAAGCCTGTTTATTGTGGCAGGACAGATTTTAAAGCTGTATCCCACGTGTCCTGCAAAGTCAAAATATACTTTGAACAAACAGGGAGACGGAGTATTGCTCACTTTCCTCTTTTTACTACAAATCTGGGTATCTATTTGTTTTTCTTAAGCTTTCAGCTCCTGAAGTTGGTAGCTTACTAAAAGCTTTGTTTGTTTAAGGTATTTTTAGCATAAGATTATTGTCTTTTTTTTGGTAATTTCATAATATTACAGTCAATCTCACAGTACTTTGAATTGTGACTCACTATTTTTGTAACACTTGAGCTTGGCAGTGCAAGGACTAGCAGTAACGTGCCACAGCTGTTTGTTCTGTGGCTGGAACTTCAGCAAAGGCTGGGCCTTACTGCAGTGTTACAGGTTTGAGGAGAAAATATTTATCTCCACAACTGTAAACAGGTAAATATAATTATCCTGTGTCATACACAGTGAGAGAGACCTGAGGTAAGTGTGAATAATATTAGAGATAGGAATATACATTGTTTCTTCCCTGTGGCAAGTAGCCCTATTTTTATCTGAACAAAGGAACAGTACTAAACTCGCTACACATACTCAAATCACCTGACTGTCTGGCTGTCCCAAGTTAAAACCCTGTAACTAAAGATAATCATTTGACATTACGCTGTTGCTAGGACATTAGTGTACATAAAAAACAGGCACAGCTTGTGTTCTAGAATGTACAGATTCACTGGAAACATTTCTTTAGCTCCAGATTCTTCTCTTCTGAAAGTAGGTTGCTTTGTACTACTGCCCAGTGACCTACTTTTGCAACCACTTGGAAAGAACAAACATGTTCCCAACTGCAGGCCCCGTGCCCTGGCAAAAGCTGGAACCACCTGTGCAGTCAGGCCAGTCACAAGACGTAGATTTCTGGGTTTTTCAGCTTTGCATTTATTTATATACAGGTCAGTCAGCTGCTTGATGATACTTATTCACCAAGAGCTACCGGAGGAAGGGAGGCATACATGTTAAATATATATACTTTGTCCAACCACAACAGCTACCACACATTTAAGAATAAACAGATCTCCTTTGTCTGTATCAAATTCAGGTAGTAAAATATCTTCTAAAGAAATTCTGAGGTAAAGCTGAAATTCAGTAAAATGGCATCACAAAGCCATAACCTCCAGCTTGGGAGACTGTTCTGTACATGTAATGTGTGAAAATGAGGCAGAATCTGGCTCACAATATATAAACACTGCATTCTGACTTTAAAAAGAAGTACCATTCAACTTGATAATGATTATCATTGAAGTAGTATAAAGAACCTATGTAGATATGAAGTGTGTACCACACAGAAAAAGCCAAGGCACAGGAAATGAGGTATTTAAGAAGCTCTCTGTATTCAGCCCACTCCCCCCCCCAAACAAAAGAGGTGGCTCTGCTACTGCAGATTAATAGTTAGGAGAATTAAATTAATCCAGTCAGTGTAGCCTGCAAAATGCTAATGGTGGCCTGTGCAGAGTACCTTGCCTGCAGGCGATGGAGATTAGTTTAATTCTGCTAGGCCCTGGACTTGTGTGCACAAAGCCTGACTCTTTTGTTTTTCTCTTTTGACAAAGGGATAACTGAGGAATACAGTGAGGTGTTTTGCATGGAATTGATTAATTTAATCCATAATTGTTTTTAAAATCGAGTCTGCATTTGATATCAGCATGTTGCTGCCTGTGCTTGCTTTGGGTAACATCATTTCCCTGAAGAATGAATTTTTCAGGAGCCATTAGTAACAAGGTATTTAAAGAACTACTTCACCGTAGAGGGATCTTGTTGGGACATTATTCTGATCTGTTGATTGAAATACTTAAACAGAAACCAAGCAAAAATAATGAAAGCAGATTAGTCATAGGATTTAACCATACTTAGAAAAAAATAAGGGAGGGAGGGCTCCTGTGTTTTCTGGTTTACACAGAAAGGAAAAATGATGACAGAAATTTCTCCTTCTCCATCTTGACAGACATTAAAAACCAAAGACATGCACACTAAAAGCCTTAATACAAATCTGAAGCGCTCAAACACAGTCCAGTCTTTAGATTATCCTGTGGTTAATCTCCAGTTTAACAGATGTGGCCTTTCACGTTTGTAAATATTAGTTACTCATGGCCTTCCTCTCAGGACTCCGTGATGTTGTTTGGCTGAGGGACACAGTTCCTGGAGCAATGCCTGGGATGTACAGCACACACAGGCCCACCTTGGAGCAAACATTTAGTCACCCTGGCACCACGCAAACAAAACGAACCTACTGGAAACACTGAGCAAAACCGACAGCATAAAGAAAACAAATGTGATATTGCCTAAATCTGCCCTTTGTCCTGGATTTATGTCACTGAGTAGTATTACCAAGATTGGTTATTGCCATGGAGCTGTCTCTGAACTTTCCAGTCACAGATTTTCTCTCTTCCTGTTTTTACATTGTGAATAATTACTGTTGGATGATTTCTTTTTACTGTAAACCAGGAGGTGCTAGCAGACACAAGCCCTGTTAGGGGAAAGGAAAGCAAAAGGGTTTTGTTTTTATGCGTTTTTTTGGTGGGTTTGTTGGGGTTTGTTTAGAGGGAAATAGAGTAGCTCCATACTGAATCTTGCCATTTCCACGTGTGCCCATGCTCTGTGAGTGGAGGGTTTAACAACAAGTTTATCTGGCTTCCCTGAAAGAGCCAGCAGCTGATAAAACACTACCACATAAAAACTTTTTGGGATTTTGTGTACTCCAGATATGAGTTAAGAACCAGTCTGAAAGGTATAATGAAGCTTAATTAACACGAAACACATCTCCACATCAGGTCACGGAAGGAAGTTCTCCATAACCGGATCAAAGCTTTCTGTTCTGAAGGCAAGTAAACAGCCATTTGAATTTCAAATGTCAGCACTTCATCAAAGGGGCTGTTTTGCAACCTCACATTAACGAATTAAGCTGTCAGCCAGCTGAAATGGATTCAAAGGGCTGCTCAGGAAATGGGCCACATGACGAGGGGCACGCTCACCTGCAGCGAGCCTGACGCACCAGGGCCACCAACACTTGCCAAATTTCTAACAAGTTTTTCCAGCTTTGCTGCCTCGCTTCTGCTCTCCCCGGCTTCTCCTCGCAGCCACAGACAGGACTAACCCTACGGACTATTACAGGCTCTGCCATGAACGCCTCAGGCCCTCCCGGGGAAGGGGATCGGTCGGATGTGCCGGTGTCTGTGTGAATCAGCAAAAAGCTGGCGCTAGGGGTAACCCCTCTTTCCCTGGGGCACATTCCCCTCAGCACTGCCTGGGGATGAGACGGGGGTTCAATAACGGGCCGCTGCCCGCCTCCATGGCGCCCTCCCCTCCCGACCGCGCCGCGCCGGGCAGTGCGGCAGCGCTCACGCGCATGCGCGCAGCCCCACCCCACCGAAGTCTGCCTCCGCGAGGCCGCTCCCCCCTAGCAACAGCGCTGACCTCACCGCGCACCAATCAGCGCCGAGCAGCCTCCGAATTTTCCAGAGCTTTCCTCACAGCCGCCCCCCCGGATCAACCAATCAGCACCCGATCTTCTGAACGCTGCACCAATCAGTGCCGAGCTGCCTGTTCTGCCCGGCAACCGCTTCACCGCGCCGCCAGATCCATCCGCTCCCCCAGAAACTGAAATATTTTTAAGGCTCTGAGGCCCCACACTAAGACTCCAGGACATCTTTTTCCCCTGAAAGGAGACTGAAGAGGGAAAAAGGTGAGTATTTTGTACAGCGGTGCTTTTTTACTTGGCACTACTTTGGGAGGCGGATGGACATTGCGGCGTACGGGGGTGGGGCCTAGCTGGTTAAAAATCGTATAAATACGGGTGGGGCTGCGTCATCGGGCAGATCACAGCTACCGGGAGGGAGTGCTGAGCTACCGCTGCGCCAACGGCAGGGCCGGAGACGTGAGTTCATCGCTGCGGGGTTTTTTTGGGGGTTGGAGGGGGGGGGAAGTGGCGCGATTTTTCTGGACGGGAAGCCTTAAGGCGGGAGTGGGTGGGTGCTTGTGGGGCAGTAATTTTTGTGGGAGGGGGAGGAATTGTTCCGAATGAGAATTGGGGTGGGCGGGAATAAAAGCGCTTCGTTTAGGGGAAAGGAGGAAGCGTTACGGTGGAAATGGCGGAGGCTGCGCTC
>NW_020799124.1:4337095-4382998 GCF_003259725.1 Athene cunicularia | reverse complement strand
AATGTGAAGGCCAAGATCCAGGACAAGGAAGGCATTCCCCCCGATCAGCAGAGGCTGATCTTTGCTGGCAAGCAGCTAGAAGATGGCCGCACCCTGTCCGACTACAACATCCAGAAGGAATCCACCCTGCATCTTGTGCTGCGCCTGAGAGGTGGCATGCAGATCTTTGTGAAGACCCTGACGGGTAAGACCATCACCCTCGAGGTTGAACCTAGTGACACTATTGAGAATGTGAAGGCCAAGATCCAGGACAAGGAAGGCATTCCCCCCGATCAGCAGAGGCTGATCTTTGCTGGCAAGCAGCTAGAAGATGGCCGCACCCTCTCTGACTACAACATCCAGAAGGAATCCACCCTGCATCTTGTGCTGCGCCTGAGGGGTGGCATGCAGATCTTTGTGAAGACCCTGACGGGTAAGACCATTACGCTTGAGGTTGAACCCAGTGACACGATTGAAAATGTGAAGGCCAAGATCCAGGACAAGGAAGGCATTCCCCCCGATCAGCAGAGGCTGATCTTTGCTGGCAAGCAGCTAGAAGATGGCCGCACCCTCTCTGACTACAACATCCAGAAGGAATCCACCCTGCATCTTGTGCTGCGCCTGAGGACTACAACATCCAGAAGGAATCCACCCTGCATCTTGTGCTGCGCCTGAGGGGTGGCATGCAGATCTTTGTGAAGACCCTGACTGGCAAGACCATCACCCTCGAGGTTGAGCCCAGTGACACCATTGAGAACGTGAAGGCCAAGATCCAGGACAAGGAAGGCATTCCCCCTGATCAGCAGAGGCTGATCTTTGCTGGCAAGCAGCTGGAAGATGGACGCACCCTCTCTGACTACAACATCCAGAAGGAATCCACCCTGCATCTTGTGCTGCGCCTGAGGGGTGGCTGTTAAGTTATTGTGCATCTTGCTGAACAACAAGATTGCCAACAGCAGTTGTGTTTGCACTGTAGTTCCGCAGTGTCTTAAGTTAAATACAAGGTTAATGTAAGCTTAGTAACTGCTGAACAACTGTCTGTTGAAATGCTAATAAAGTTTTCTGTTGCACATTACAACTGGTAGTCTGTCTCAGTTCAAGCTAGTAAAACTGGTGTAATTTAGGTGATGTGCTTACTTTGGCTTTCTTCCATGGCAGCTTAAGCCTCTTTAGATGTATAATGAGGACACTGTGGGTGGAACAGATATGGATTAAAGTCTTAATTTAAACACTTAATACCATGTTAATTCTTCTTACTAGAGTTTTAACACAGCTCTCTTTCCAGGAGGGAATGTTCTTTTAAAGACCCCAGAAAGCCACAAACAGAATAAAAGGGTATGTTTGTCAGTTCAGTGGGGTGGGTTTTGCTACAAGTTGTGAACTTGTGTTAAAATTGACTCTGCTCCTGAGATGAGTGTGGACAGTTTGATTGCTTGACCCTGCCACAAAGACTTGAGCTTTGGTGTGCTCAGGGGTGCTTTGTAAAACAAATGTGAGTAGTGCTGTATTTTTTTAAATGGAAAAACTACTGTGTATTCCAGTGACAGCCTGTTCAAATTAATTTTTCCAGAAGTGGATGTGGGGTGTTCCTGTGGCTGAACTACATGGAATGCATGACGTGGGGAAGGAGTAATTGCAGTGAGTTACTGCAGGGGCATGCAGTGGGTGGTGGGGAGTCCACTTTGATATGTTAGTGAAAACTCCAGTCTTAAATACTGAATGGCAGTATGTGACTGAGCAGTACAACTTTGGTTTGTTGTGAAATTTTTTTTTTTACACAATAACATCAAAAAGTAGGGATTTCTGACTGAAGTCTGGGTTTGTTTTTTTTAAGGGGTTATGGAAACTTGCCCAACAGGTGGGGTTAGAATGGCTTAATTCAGCTGTGTGGTGTTGGGTCTTTAAAGGTGGGTGTAATCTGTGCCTCTCTCAAACAACTAGGCTGTAAGGATGGTGGCTGGCTGTCTTCATCTGTTGAATTCTGACAGCTGTTTAACTCGCAATGGGAGTCTGGGCATCCATATGCTGTGTGCGGTGTTTCTGTGCTGGTGCTCTTTGCTTTTTACTATAAACCTGTTTTAACACACCCATCTTGACACATCCACTGTAGTGTTGCTGTTAAAGTTTGTTTCTCTTTGTTTTCAATTTGTAACTTACAGTGTGTGTGGTAAGTAATGTGCTTGTATCAGCAGTGCATTCTTAGCATCGCTGCAGTCGGGGCCAAACAGTTACACTGTTCTCATAGAAAATGCACATTCTAACTAAGGACACTGTAGTTTTAATGGTTATAACCAGGATAGGTTTGTTTTCAGCATCAGGGCTTGCTTCCCTGGCTACTATATGTAGCTGGGCTAGCAGAAATCTAAAGTTCTGTAAACAATTGCTGTAAGAGATAATTTACTTTCCTGCTATTGCTTCCTTTGCCTTTCCTTTTTATGTTCTTCTGCTTAGCAAAGCCTTGCTTTTTCCACTGTAGCCACGTAGGCAGGTTGTGCAGAGAGGTTGTGAAGTCTCCTTCCTTGGAGATACTCAAAAGCTGTCTGGACATTCTGGGCAACCAGCTCTAGGTGGCCCTGGTTGAGTAGGGGGCTGGTCAAGATGACCTCCAAAGGTCCCGTCCCAGCCCAACTGTTCTCTGATTCTGTCCCTTCTTAGTGGGTGTCCAGCAGCCCTGCTCTGAGCAGTGCATAAGGTCCCCAAACAGTTTGTAGTCCAGAGGAGATACGGCACTAAATTGACATTCCTTTTCCTGCTGATGGTTTGCTCTAGGGCGAAGCTAGCTGCTTTACCTTCTCTGGCTCATAATTAAGAGATGTCCTTTCTTAAAGTTCTAATTAATCTGTGCTGCGTGGTCAGATAACTGATCAGAGAATGCAGCTATGATGGGTGCAGCTGACCGTGCAGAGCTCTCCTGGGGGTTTGGCCCACTCTGTAAGAAGGGGAACCCTGGGAAGGTGCTGTGTTGTTGGCTGAGTGGGTCTGCACCAGCGTCCCGGGTGTGCTCGCTCCAAGCTGGATTTGGCCAGAGCCAAACCTACATGGAGCCACTGTCCCTGCTGGTACTTGGGGTGTCCCTGTTTGTGGACGGTCCGTAAGCAGAGCTGTGTGTGGAGCCTGCTTTGAGCTGGCCGTGGGCAGAGGGGGAATGTGCCAGCGTTTTGTGATTGTGGGGAACAGCTTAGGCCTGGTTTAGGCAGCCTTGCCTGATTGTGTTAAACTGAACGTGTCCGTGTGCTGTTTTCCCCAGCCCTGTAGGAAGATTTCCTTAGGTGAAGGTGGTGCTGGAAGTTAATTAGCCCTGCATTTGGCTTACTAGACACGGCACAGAAAAGCACATCCTTAAAGCCAAAGTATGAGGAGTGGAATCCCAAGATTGTTTCAGTACCTGGGTGAAGAGTCGAGCCAGACTCAGGACATGGGGGCACTTTCTGCACTACTGTAGGAGCTGTGGTACTGAGGCTCCCGATCCCCCAGCTAACGGAGGGATGGCAGTCACTAGCTGGGAGGGATGACTGCGCAGGTTTTCTTCATCAGTAAAGACAAATCTTTGCAATTTGTCTTAAATTATGTGAATTAGGGAAAAGTACATAAATTACAAGGAAATATAAATACGAATTTTCTTAACGTGCATTGTTTACACTGAAGAAATAGTGAACAAAAGACAAAGAGATTTCAGGCAATATGAATGATTGAGGTTAAGATGCAACTTTCATTTTTCTTACAGTGCAGTGGTACCTCAATTCAATCTGCTTAGAGCCAACGATTCATAACTAAAAGAAGAATTTAATAGGCTTCAGCCAGAATCTATGCTCTACTAAAATAGAATAATCCTAATGCTCCCATATTGACAACCAATTCTGGTAACATCTTTCAGTCCTCTTGCAAACTGAGTTTTGTGTCTGGCCTTTTAATTTGTTTCTTATACCTTCAGTTAATTTCTAGTCTATTCTCTTTTTTTTTTAAAAAAAAGAACACACCAAGATTTCAGGCATTTTGTCTTCTGCTATCTTAAAAAAATACTTGTATCCATTTGAAGATAACAAATGAGATAACCCTTGGTTTTGGATATGTTTAGTGTTTTGCTCTGTTAGCAACCACCCCAAAACTTAATCATTTAGGGGAAGTGAGTTTTAAGGCAGATAAACATTGGGAATACCTCAGTATTTTTGCAGTTTTGTCTGCAGTTCCAAGGCATTGCATAGTAGCTGCATTCAAAGATCCTTGTCTGCACAAATTATATTTACGAAACACCACATCATCAAAACCGGCCTTATTTGGAACTTGAGTTTTTAAATTAAACAAGTTTGTTAGCTGTTTTCATACAAAGAGTAAGTGAATGGCTATAATTATCACAAGTATATGCTAGCAACTTTTTTTTTTTTTTAACTATCTTTGAAGAATTTCCTATCGAGGCTGTTTTCATACGCAGCGCGTATTCAGGTTTACGTAGTGGCCACTGGATGTCACTCTTTCTCCACAAAAGTTGTTTTGTAACGTTACCGTTGGATTTCGTGTTTTGCTGCTATTTGATTGTCAGTGGAGCATTCCTTCAGGCTGTAATCCTACAGAAAGGGATACATCAAGTAGAAATATACTTCCATTTAAGGAATAAGAGAAGTGGATGGTTCCTTCAAGGGCCTGGGAAGTATATAGATAGGAGCTGTTAAATATTACTGTGTAAGTAACAGAAATACTGTCACGTAGCTTGAGTCCCCAGGGCTATCAGACAAGTTCTGACAAGGAATTATATTTAGGAATATTTATATTTTACATTGGGGACTCACAGGCGTCTCTCGGGGTACAGAATTCTATCTGTATAATTATAACAAATGAAGCTGATAAAACCCATCCTTTTGGTGTGGGTTTTGTGTAACAGTTGCATGAAAACGAAAATCTGTCCTTGCAAAAGTATTTGCTATTTTCCTAAGTGTGAAAATACACCTCTAAAAGAAACAGTTTTTTTTCTTAACCATGTGGCTGTTGGGAGATTTGAATGAAGTGGCTGGCCTACCCATTGTTTTGGAGAGGATTTTAATGGCCCACCCTTGCACGTTATTACAGGTTTCCCTCCTCCTGTGAAGATGATTTTAAGCTGCTGCTCCTTAGCGTGCCTGCAGATCAATGCTGTAATTAAATTACAGACACATGTAAGTGACTTCAATCTTCTATTTACAGCATACATACAGAAAATGTGATATTAATCATAAATCTATTATGGTTTTCAGTATTTGGTAAAAAATGGACACTTAGGTGAACAGAGAATACGTATTTTAGGAAATGTCCTTGTTTCCATCAACACCTTCCTCATGCTTCCTTTTGCTTTCTGTTTAAGCAGGTTCCAGTCGTTGCTTTTTCTGACATGAATTACCGTGCTGCTTCATATATATTTGGTAATATTATTAAATGAAAGTTGGTTTAACTTAATTTCACTTAGTAGTTAAGAGTTTGACTTCTTTCTTCAGAGGTTCAGAGTTTCCACAGAATGTGTGTCTCCTGAGCAATTGCAAGATTCCTTCTTGTTCCCCCGACTAAGCACCTCAAGAGGCAAGAGGATCACATGTTGCTTTTGAAAGCTTTTGCTGGCAGATAGATGAAATTAAGTTGCTGCTTTTATTCTCTGTGCATGCTGGTTTGGATGGCTTCCTCCTGAGCCCAAACAGCTATAAGGATTTTAAATTTTGGTGGCAAGATGCTTGTTAAGCATCTCTGGCTCGGCTGGCTAGTGCACGGCAGTGACATAATCCCGTTGCTTGGAATGCTGTCACTGGCAAGTGCACGTTTGGGCAGATCTTGTACTTTTTTTCTGCCTTGCTTCTCCTTTCTCTGAAATGGAAGTGCAAGTGTTTACCCTCGTGTACTCTCTGTGAAAGCATGTGCGCATGTGTGTGCGAATACCAAAGTTTCTGTGTTCTCCCAGCAGCTCCGTGTTTCTGTTTTGCTGTGGTGACCTCTAAGCTGGCAGTGATTCCTTTCCCAGCAAGCTGCACATTCTCCTTCCTCTGTGTAAGCTATTAAAACCAGATGTGCAGAAAGAACTCGGTTATGATGTGCTTTTGTGGGCTGATTTCCTTCCTTGGCTGGAATGGTGGGCTGACCCCCACAAAAGCTGGGGGAAAAGCCCAAGAGGATTTAAACCCATAGGTCTGAGCTAAACTCTTGGGCCTGAATCTGCCTGTTGATATCACACTAAATTAAGTGTAACATGACTAAAGCAAACTGAACTAATTCAGTGCAAGGCTGGAATGAGGGATAAGAGAGAGGAGAGCTGGTCTTGCATTTATCTGCATATGTTTATTCTTTATAGGCTGTTCTGTGGGTGCTAATAAATCATTAACCCTGGAAAGAACAAGTAGCTTTGCATTGTTCCAGTATCAGCTTAATTTTGAAACATGGGAACGTGAGAAAAAAGCTTGTGATCTCATGCAAAACCATGAAAGAGGAAAAGGCACCCTGCCATTTAATGGGTGTATTTATAGGAAGGTCCTTTCACAGCCTGCATCTGACTTGAAGTAAAAGCTATCTGGGAACGTTTCTATGGGTGGCGACCACATTCCAGGATGTCTCACATCATCCTGCAGTCCTGTCAGATGAGGATTGCTTTAGGCTCTCTTTTGGTTCATGGTAGGTTTGGAAGAAGGAAGCCACAGCCAGAGTTCAGTGTGTCATGTGATATGGTCTCAATGGGTTTGGACCAATGTTTAGCTAAAGTTTTGTGATTTCTCATGGAATGTGCCCCTGTTGTCAAGCTGTTGATCAGAAGAGCTCTTTACCATTCTGTTAGTTAATATGATTCTCTAGATGAACTCTAGATCACATAAATGGCTTTGTAAATCATCAGTCCTCTACAGAGTACAGATGAGAATCACTCCGCAGCAACGTTGTGCTGGGGAAGGCTGTTAAGACTGTGGGTGCTGCACGTCACCCTGCGCAGATGCTGCGGAAAATAATGATCACGCTGCCTCCTCAGGCCTTAGTTGTGTTAGGAGTGGGAGAGAAGAGACTGAGACACTTGGTGTGGGCTGATGCTCTCTGTTTCCCAAGGTCCTGTTTTGTGAGTGGTAAGTGAAGTGGCATTAGTGTGTGTGCGCGGTCTCAGCGGCAGTCAGTTGTAGGGATGGCCAGTCCGTGTTCCCAGAAGTAGCCTCTCCAAGACTCCTGCTCCTTTGGACAGCCAACCTCCATTAAGAAATGGGCACTAGTGGCAAATGAAGTAACCAGTGGCCTTAAGCATTTTGGAGCTGTGGCTGCTTTATGCAGTGTCCTGTGCTCGTGAGGAGCAGCTGACACTGTACTTCGTAGGGTAATGTTCTGGCTAGTTTATGGTCTCCTATGGTTTGCACTGCCTCGTAACCGGCGTGTGTGAAGTTGTGTGAGAAGTGGCTTCCCAGGCAAACAGTTGACCTCGGGTGATTCCATGCACACTTTGCTTGTCCTGGGGCTCACTGAGGGAGCCTTGTGACAAACCTCACTCTAGCACCGTCAGGGTCCAACCAGCCACCTGCCTTGCAACCCGAGCAGGCTGCTGTTGAAAGCCACGAGATGTTGCCTCTATACGTGCAGGCAGGGGTTAAGCATTATGAATTTGCAATAGCCAGCCAGCTTTCCCATATAAGAGCACTGCACTCATTGGCTCTCTCTTTTACTGAGAAATCTATCTAGTCATTTCCTGTGCAAGCCCTTCTTCACTTTGCAAAAAGCTACACAGTTGAGTAAATAACAATAATCCGTGGTTATTCCTTCTCGCAGGCAGTTTGGATTCTCTGATGGACCAACCAACTAGGAGTTTAACGTTGTGCCATTAATAGACTGCTAACATGAGCATGGTCTTCTCTGCAGAAGAAGAGGACTCTCACCCATGGATGTAAATAATTTGGGGTCTGCTTTCATGCTTATTAATGCTTGTTGGTGTTTGACTTGGTTTCTACTGAGAGATTATTTACCCTCTGAAGGACCCGTTGGGACTCCTTGTCAGATCAGTTCTTGGGTGGAGCTTGCAGCAACTTGAGGTAAGTGCTGTGCTCTTCCTCTTGACAACAGGGCTTTTCTGTGCTGCGCTACTCAAAATGGCTTGGTAAAGTCGCAGAAAGAAACAGCTCGGCTCTTTAGAGAAGTGAAAGTTGAGCTGGCAAACAGTGCTCTGTGTGTTTCCGATGGACACACAACGTGGATGTATATATTATAGGGTCCTTTTTTATAGGACCATTTTGCTCTTGCTTTTAAACCAGACGGTCTGTCTGTACAAGACTGACAATAAATAACTCTCGAGCGCTGTGGAGAGGTGGAAACTGCAGCTGAGAAATGATTTGGGGGAAAGGAAGACAGAAAAGCACAAGCAAACTATTATGGAAATACAAATAGCCCTCTAAAGGATTAACAAATGTATCAGTAAGTGTTCTGGGGGAGGAAATAAGTCTGAAATGGGATTATAGGGTGTATGCCTGTGTGTGCAGAGGAATGTTTGTCATTAGAGTGCAGGCTAAACTGAATGGCTGAATTATCATAATGGTTTGCCTTGAAATCAGCCCTTAGATCTCTTGCTGTGAGCTACATAAAGATGTTTTGTGACTGTTTTCTGCCTAAAACTACATTTCTCCACATCCTAATCCAAGACAGAATGCTTATGCTGTGTCAATTTACCTCTTTGCTGGTACAGGCTATGGAGTCTGGCTGTAGTCCCAGCAAGAGAGATTTCTCTTCAGAGAAAACCTGTTAACCATTTGGAGGGAGTACATGTGAACAAGACGGAGTTATTAAATAAAGGTCTGCTTCAGGTTGGTAATCATGGATGTTTCCTTGCTGCCTCACAAACCGTGTGTGAATCCACAGCCATGTGCTGACTACAGATAGCTTGTATTCACTGTGGATCTGAGATGTATCCAGCTATATAGGAAGAAATGTCTCAGAGTAAAAAAAGACTACAGAACATATTAGATGAGAGAAGTGGGCTGGCTGGGTGCTCTGAATACTGATGCTGTCTGTACAGCAAATCTGGATCCAGCTTTGCTCTTGGGAGAGCTGTGCTCTGTTCAGGCTCTGAGGACTGCGAGTGTCCACACGGCAGCTGGGGCGTGTGCCTGTGCAGTAGAGCTGGGAGTTCAAAGCCTGTGCTCGCACAGATAGCCACCAGCTCCAAACACTGGGGAGATCCCACTCATTTTGCCCCAGGATGAAATGTGAGAATGCATGATGGGAACATAATTTGTGCCTGTCTTTTCCCTGTAGAAGTAGTGTCATGCTTACCAACAGAAAACAGGAACAAACTTATCATTCTGTTCCAAAGGCCTACAGTTAATCTTATCTTTTTGGTCACTTGGTGGCTAACTAGCCTGTGCTGGCTGCACTGAGACAAGAACAATGATCGTAGTCTCCTAAAGATCCACTTTCTTTGCCTTTTATGTAAGGAACCTGTGCTGCTGCCAACAGGTGAGGTCATCTCACAAAAGGGGTTCAGATGTTCTGCAGACAAGTTGCCTGTATTTCATGAACGGCCTTTGAACTTCTTTGCCAGTGGTACCCTATTTAAGACTTTGATCCTTTATTCAAATACTCCTACTGTGCAGAGTTTTACTGACTCTCTCAAGGGACCTGCAGTCAGCTGTAGGAACATTGGACCTGGAAAATACGCTTTCTTCTCTGTGCCACACCAAGCACATTCTAGGATTGTGAACAAATTGTGTTAATTCTCCCTTGCAGGTTTAGTCTCCCAGCGGGGAACGCCTTTGATCTGAAAGACCATCTCTGCTAGAAATGGATAACTTCACAAATGGGCAGCCGGGCCCAGGTCAGAGGAACAGGTTGATGGGATTGCTAGAAACAGATGACAGTATCCAGGAAGATAAACCTGCATCTAGCAAAAAGGAAGAAAGATCAGGACATGGAAAGAAAGGAGAGCCACGACCCTTGGAGACACCTTATCAAAAGGAGAGCAGTGACTTTTCTCCTAAAGTCAAGATTAATCTGAACTATAGGCCAGGACTCGTTAGCAAGTGAGTAACTGTTGGGTATTTGACAAGGCTGCAATCGCTGTGTGGATCTGTACTGATCCCTGCTGGTAGGGACCCATGGACTTGATAAAGCCTAAACTAAAAGTGGTAATGCAGAAATATTACAGGCATCTCGTGGGAGGTAATTAAAAGCAGAAAGGGGACATATTAACCCTTCTGCGCATGGAAGGTATGTGTAATGTGTGTGTGTTGTGGTATATTTTGACTATATCTGAAGTAACACTAAATAAACCAAGTTGGGTGTAAGAGCAGCTTAGTGTGGAGCTCTATACAACTGGACTGTTTCTGCCAGGGAGGGATGTAAACCAGCTCAGAGTGCTTCACACCATGTGATGGGACTGACTCTGGTCCTGCAGCTATCTTGGGCTTCTCTGTCTTCGTGCTCTCAATGTGTTCCAGGGTTGCACATCAGGCTGGATCTGGGAAGAGCTCCAGCTGATGGAAAGAGCAGCCACTTAAGAGAGTTCTGGGAAATAATTGCCTCTATTTTTCCCTTGACTCAAAAATAAAGTACTTGGTTTTTCCGACAAACTTTTCTGTCTCCCTCCTTTCTTATGCTGGCCCACTAGAACTTACTGCATACTCTTGTCTTCTGCTCTCCAGAATTTCTTAATGCTTTGCATTTCTTTCATAGCCAAAAAGACCCAAATCGCTTTGACAGAGACAGGCTCTTCAGCGCGGTCTCAAGGGGCAGCCCCGAGGCACTGGATGGTTTACTTGAGTACTTAAGGAGGACCTCCAAGTTTCTCACCAATTCTGAATACACAGGTAGATTCCTGCTCCATACTCCGTAAACGCGGGTAGCAGAGGCAGCACTTGTTAATGTAGGAGGGCAGTGGGGGAACCTGCTTGTGGTTCTTTGTGTTCTTCAGCCCTCTGTCCATTCTTTTATTTTCCTAATGTCCACCTGAGGATGGAGCATGCCGTTAATCACATATATCCTAAGACTTCTGGCTCTACTGCAGACTAAAAATACTGAGAAGGGCCTTTAATGATTGTATTTGGCTCTACAGTGACAGTTAAGTTCTGGATCAAGTAGTACAGATGTGTGCAAAGTGTACACACAACCCATTCAGCCCATTTCCAAGGGTCTTTTCCAACCCGAATGATTTTGTGATTCTATGAATACTCTTTTTCTACTAGATGCAAAGACTGGGAAGACCTGCTTAATGAAAGCCCTGTTGAACTTAAAAAATGGAAAGAATGACACAATCCCACTTTTGCTGGAAATAGACCAAAAGACACAGAATCCCAGGCCGCTTGTCAATGTGGCGTGCTCTGACTGTTACTACAGAGGTAAGGTTTCCATTCTGATGCTGTGTCACAGCACTTTCCACATTAGACGGGTGAGATGAACAGGTACAGGGAAAAAGAGGAGAACCAGAGTTTATGCAGCACTGCGGTTCCAGAGTTCTGGTGCGGTCACAGTAACAGCCTAGTCAACCCTTATTTCTGATTCTGGTACTGCATCTTCAGCCTTGAATTACACTTCTGCAACTTTGTTCTTGGTCTATAAAAGAGAAATGATACATATTTAATAACCCAAGACTATGAGAGAATTTCTTTGGAAAGCTTAGAAAGCAAGTCTAAAAGTGAAAAATAAATAGCATATCGCTATCAAAGAATGAATTCTGCTGTTCGGGTTATTCTTTTAATAGCAGACATGCAGCATAGTCATGTACATGTATGGTTGTCTTTATCCCCTCACAGCTGCTTGAGATCTTAGTGCCAGTTAGGGATAATTGCCTGGTCTTGTGTTGGATTTCTGATAGCCTTGAGGTCTGTCTTCTGACTCAGTGTTTGCAACGTGCTTTTCCAACGAACATTGTTGAAAGTCATCAACTGCCACCCACCCCCTGCCCAGCGCTGGGACTGCAGGATTGCTGTGCAGAACCTACAGCGACTGTTGAAACAGCACTTTGCTGAAGAGTCCTCTGCCTGTTCCCTCTGACAGTGGCACTGAGTGTCAGGTTTTGCCTGTTTCCTTAGGGCAGACAGCACTCCATATTGCCATAGAGAAAAGGAGTCTAGATTTAGTGAAACTTCTAGTAGAGAATGGAGCTGACGTCCATGCCAGAGCCCATGGTGAATTCTTCAGGAAGAAGAAAGAAGGAGTTTATTTTTATTTTGGTGAGTCAGTACGGAACATGTTCCTTTGCTTTTTTTATTGCTTTACTCTGTGTGATGCCCCTCTGTGCACGGGTTGCCATCTCCGCTGTCCTGTAATCAAGCTCTTGACTTATTTGAATGGCAAGATCCGGATGGAGGTGTCCTGTGAGCATTTGCCATCATCTTTGGTCTTATATATTTAATCCCATCTGAGGGGCTTCAGACAGAGACAAATGCTTGGCTATTTTAACCAAATTAGGGGGCTGGGAAAGTGTTTCAGCTGTCCCCAGAAACAAGGGGTAATTGTCTACTGCAAAATCCTTTCTCAGTCTAGAGACACTGAGAAAGAACTTGTTCTGTGTTCCAGTGGTAAAAATATAGGCTAAATATATTTTCCTAGAATTGATTTTGGTTTTTTTAATTCTTTTTCACCCCTTTCTGCTGCCCCTCCAAATACTATCCTGATCTCTTCAGGTGAACTTCCCCTTTCCTTGGCTGCTTGTACCAACCAGCTTGAGGTGGTGGAATATCTTCTAAACAATCCCCATCAGAAAGCCAGGCTCCAGGAGCAGGATACACAGGGCAACACAGTCCTCCATGCCCTGGTGATGATTGCAGATGACACTGAGGAGAACACCAAGTTTGTGAGCACAACATATGTTGAGATCTTGAAGGCAGGTGTGAAGGTTGACCCAACGTGGAAACTGGAGGAGATTGTGAATTATGATGGACTAAATCCTCTGCAGCTTGCTGCCAAGACAGGCAAAGTGGAGGTAAAGGCAACTGGAGGGAATCCCTGGGGTTGCAGAGAAGCAAGGAAGACTGTAGCATACACCCTCAGCTTAGCAATGGGGTTTGATCCTTCACCCAACCTATTGTAATGCTGCGGAGAGCGGCAGTGCCACAGGAGGCAGTAAAGGAGACCTCCTCCAGGCCACTCCAGTTAGCACCCTACAGAGTCTCAGCTGGCTGCTGCTGCTCTCTGTCTCAGCCAAGACAGCTGGTCTGGACCCAAATTGGTCCTACTCTGGAGGAGCTGATACAAGATGTAGTTAATTTGCCTGCTTTTAGCCAGATAGTCTGTTGTTTGGAGATACCAAAGTGTATAATGCAGAAAGCCAGGTGTCCTCTACTTGAAGGTGATTTGAGTGTGCTTGTGTCACTCTACACCTTCTTTACATACACATTTTTCTGGTATGCATGCGGTTTCTCTCCAGATCTTTAAGCACATCATCCAAAGAGAGATCAAAGACCCAGTGTACAGGCACCTGTCACGCAAGTTCACTGAATGGACCTACGGACCCATCCATGTGTGTCTCTATGACTTGTCCTCTATAGACAGCTTTGAGGAAAACTCTGTGCTGGAGATTCTGGCATACAGCAGTGACACACCGGTGAGTGTTCAAACTAAAAGTCAAAGAGACATATCTTTTTCTGCCTTTCTGTAGTGTTGCTCTACAATTATATAAAATAATTTCAAGTTAATATGGTGTTTCACATGATCATTTTTCTGGAAAAGAAACAACATGATGGAAGTATTTCTACATTTTATTATTTACAGTCTGCTTAGTATGCCTCTGATAATCTATAATATGAGAGAAATTTTTGACCCTTTGGTTGTCCTAAGCCTGGGTGTGTCCAAATACTTTGAAGCCAAGCAGGAGTAGCTTCTTATGGGATGGTTGATTCCTTTCATACTGAAAGGCCTGAGTAAACCCTTCGTGATACCCTGGCTGGAGCTGCTGAACTCCAACCCTGAAAAAGAGAGTCCTCTCGTGAATTTGCATTCCTATTGATCATGGGTACATTTTTGTTGCTTGTTTTTCCATAGAATCGTTACAAGATGGTGGTTTTGGAGCCACTGAACAAACTGCTTCAGCAAAAATGGGAAACGTTTGCTTCCAAGAGATTCTACTTCAGTTTTGTCTCATACTTGTCATTCATGATCATCTTTACAGCCATTGCATACTATCAACCCTTACGGGTAAAGGTAGGTCCAATCTTTTTTCATCTGGGAAGGCCTGAATGGATGGAGCTGAGTTTTAAAAGGTGCAGGGTGGTTATCATTGCTACCTCTGCCTGTCATCAGCGTTTTGGATTTTTTTTTTTTTGTTTTAATCTTGCAGCCTTCATTTCCAGTGGAGTTCACAGCTGGAGGCTTCCTGTGGGTCTCTGGACTGATCATTATCTTGCTAGGAGGCATTTACCTAATCTTTGCTCAGGTATGGGGACCTATTGTCTAGTTGCATTGTAAGAAAGCAAAAAAGGAAACTATCACTGACATGGAGGCAACTGGGATTCGGTTCTCCTGACATGAGAATGTGCATGAGGTGGATGGCAGGGGGGAATCCTGCTCTGAGACACACTGTCAGCGCAGTCAGGCAGTGACAGGGGTGTCATCAGCCAGACTGCTGGACAAGAGATAGAATAGGTTCACAACAGCAAATAATTGAGACGCTGCTGTGATTTACGGTACTAAAATGCATCCTTGGCATTTAATGCGGTCTATTAATAAACACATTGGGCTGGGCCATGATTCAGCCCTTATTTATAAAGGGCAAGGATAAATAAGGCCTCTTCTTTATCTTGGAAGGATGACTAGCTGAAATCTGGGATCTTGGAAATGAAATCATGAAGAGAAGCTTATGGAGTAAACCTTTCCCCTGAGCAATACACTATGCTAGGCAGGAGTCTCTCTCTAGCATGCCCTGGTTTTTGATGGATGGCTATCATTGCTTTTTCTTTATTAGAGCCTGTACTTGCGGAGGAGGCGCCAGTCCCTGAAGACTATGTGTTCTGACAGCTGCATTGAGATCTTGATGTAAGCCTCTTGAGGTTTTTTTGCACGATGAAAATATGGGTGAAATTGGTTCTCTGCTGTGTGCAGCTAAGTTGCCCTAACATTACTAGAGAGATGGTGAGCGGGAAAGATTGATTCTCTGCCACTGTTTCCTCTGTCCAGTCCCTCCCTGCTTGCTTCTACCTGCTGCATCTTGGAATAACCCTTTGTTGTAATGGACTTGGCTGGGTAGGGTCTGTCCTTGGATTTATAGCAGAACACAGTGAAGAGCACACCCTCAATTATTCCACAGTTAAGAACATATTTACTTGTTAGAAAAAGAATTCAAGTTCTTAATCACACTGTCACTGTGGCTGAAGGAATGGAAAATAACTGCTTAATTTTCTGAGGAGAAATATGTGTAGATACATGTATGTGCATGTGTTCATAAGTGTTTACATTTTTTCCATTTAATATCAGTTATGTGAGTTACATCGAGAAGTTCAGAGTTTCCATACTGTGAGATTAACCAGTTCATAACAAAACTGCAACAATTTGTGGGTCTGGTTACGACAGGATTTGCTTATATAAACTATGTGTCTGATTAACTACCACTTTATATGCTCCACGTAGCCTTGTAAAATGTGTTTGCTTTTCCTTGCAAAACAGATCTGCAAATGGTCCTTTTTTGTTGAGGTAAGTCACTGTGTCATTCATTCTGTTTCTCTCCAGCTTCATCCAGGCTTTTTCATTGCTGTTGTCAGCAGTCCTGTATGGTGCAAGTTCAGAAAACTACGTGGCAGTGATGGTGTTCTCCCTGCTTTTGGGATGGGTGAACATGCTGTATTACACTCGGGGCTTTCAGCGCACTGGGATCTACAGTGTCATGATACAAAAGGTCAGTATGTGGAAAAAACTTTGTATGAAAAGCTTTTGGGTGCAAGGAACTAATAGAAAACCTGCAAACACTTAGGACCATGAAAACAATAAATGGAATTGATGTACTGACTATGGCAGTAAAGGTATGTGCAGGAGATTAGATCAGTGCCTTTAAGGAAGTACAAATGTGGTGAACCAGTAGTTTGCTGTCTCTGAATATAGCAAGTGACAGCAGCTGATACTGGCCTGTTTGTCATAAACCAGCAGTCAAAACCAGTGTGAGTTCCCTAGAACTGTTATGCTTGGGCTGAAAAGTGTTTCCAGGTCCATAGAGGAATCTGGGACTAGAAAGAAAAGACAAAACAGAGGTGAAATGAGGTGCCAGGGAAGAATTCTGATCACCACTTGTGTAAAACACAGTGAAGATGGGAGAGAGAGAGAGGCATGTACTGAAAAAATTTGGAAATAGCCATACTGGGGAAGTGACATGATATTTATTTGTTTGAAAGAATCTATTCATACAAACATAATTAATTTCATGTAGTACTGTTAGATTAAGCTACCAATGATGTTACTTATCCGAGGAAGTAATTTAACATATATTAGTAATTTCTTACACTGGATGAAACCATTTTTCAACTTGCTTTCAGTAGTTACTGGGGATTGGTTTATGATGTGTGAGAACAGGAGAGCATCCTGGTGATTTCATGTGAGATAAAGAATGGCACTTCCTCCTGATTTGTGTTTCAGACTATCCTGAGAGATCTGCTGCGTTTCCTCTTGGTTTATATGATCTTCCTGTTTGGCTTTGCTGCAGGTAAGGACTTACTCAGCATCATGTTGTAGACCAGGCTGCAAGAAGTAAATATTTCTGAGGAGGATTCAAATTCTGTTTTTCTCATAGCTCTGGTTACGCTGATGGGGGATGCTCCTTCGGCCTCTCAGAACAAGTCCCTTGCTCACCTGGAGAGCACTGGGAGCCATGCTATGTACGGCGGGCTGCTCAGCGTCTCCCTGGAGCTCTTCAAGATCACCATTGGGATGGGGGACCTGGATTTCCAGGAACATGCCAGATTCAGATACTTCGTCATGCTCCTGCTGCTTCTCTTTGTGATCCTCACTTACATTCTTCTGCTGAACATGCTGATTGCGCTCATGAGTGAAACTGTCACAGATATTTCTGGTTATAGCAAAAGCGTCTGGAAGCTGCAGGTGAGGCACGGTGCTGCTGAGCCAGTTATGTCATGGCCCATACTCCTACTCAAGTATCATAACCTCAGAGATGACAGTGTCTGTCCTAAGCCTCAGCTATAAACTTCTTTTGCATGAATTTGCCACGCTGGAGGTAAATCCTAAATCTTTTTTAGATGTATTAAACTCATGCCATCTGCATGGCTGCCAGCCAGTCCAGATCCATGTGTGTAAGTAACTTGAGAGAGTAACCGACTGGTACTATTAAGCTATGGAGGAGCACTTTGAGATTGGGTTCCAAAGAGATTTTCTAAGCCAAATTAGTTGCTCGTTGGGGAAGATTTAATTGAAAAGAAGTGCTGGGATCTGCAGGCCCTGTTTTCTCTCTGATATGGACTTCTTCTTTCAGAGGGCTATCGCTATTCTAGAAATAGAGAAGGCCTGGCTGTGGCGCCAAGGTGGGAAGAGGAGATCTGGCTGCTTCATGTCAGTGGGCCTCAATAAAAAAGATGAGAGGTGGTGTTTCAGGTAAGACAGATGTACCATTACCCCTTACACTCCAGCCTAGTAATGGGTTTCCATGATTCGTAAGTTGGTAACCCTGAACTGCCACAGGGAATTTCAGCACTGACTCAACAGAGTGACTCAACCACATGTTCCTGGGCACATGCAATTTGGTTGATGATTGCAATGCTGGAAGCTTGAGAGCTAGTTGGGCTGCCAGCATTGTCACCAAGACATCCTGTCACCAAAAGATGTCCTGTTTAAACCACGTCTGTGCAAGTGGTTATGGTGGCAGCGTGTCTGCAGTGCTGCTTGCTTCCCTGCTGCGAGCATGGCCATGCCCGGAGTGGGCTGCGGTGGGAGGGGTGCAGGCTGGTGGGCTCTTTGCTCAGGAACAGCCAACTTGAGCATAACACAAGGGGACAGAACTCCTCCTTGCATCTGAGGGCTTGGGGTGCCAAGGAACCTTCAACCGAACTGCAGGCAGCACTCTGAACTCCAGGGTGTTATGGAGTGTGTATAGAAAGTGGAACCGAGTAGCCTCATTTGTATTAAGTGTGTTCCCTGGGAGGAACCTGGAGGGTTTTAAACCAAAAACAGACCAGCACACAATATGCAGGGGAAGTAGATACCTCGTGGAGCTTAGACTACAGAAAAGCTTTACTCAAAGCTCTGTAGAGTGTTGTTGCTCCAGCCAAGCCATTAGGATTGTGTTGGCAGGATGAGCCGGGCTGGGATGCTGTGCGACAATGAGATCTGGATTGAAAGGCTGTGCTCCATGCATCACTGTCGATTGCATTTTGTCTCTCCAGAGTAGAGGAAATTAAATGGACAAATTGGGCGAAGGATGTGGGAGTTCTTAAGGAAGAACCTGGAAACGTCAGTGATTCAGAAATAAATCCAGAAGGTAAATTAAATCATGATGAAAGGTCGTTGGTATTCTTTTAGTTTCCTGCTCAGCAACTACTCTTGGCATGTTGTTATGTCTTTGGTAACAGAAGTTTTAGGCAGGCCAGCTTGCTCATGAAATTGCTTCTGCACAGCATCCCTTAATTAGTTAGCAGTATCACTTGTGAGCTGAGAAAATAAAAAAATTAGGAGTAGGTATGGACCTGGTCAGAGTTTGGGAGCAAATAACGAGAATGAAGGAGATGCCATTCTTTCTTTCCTTTGGTATAAATGGGCAGGAAACACTGCTGAGAAAATGAAGGGCTGTTCTTCCATTTGACACAGTAGCCCGAATGTGTGTGCTTTTTCCGGGAAAGGTAAAAATGAGGCCTGCTCATACTACAAGTGTCAGACTCACATGTCTTTTAGAGCACAAATCAGGTCATTAACACTGGAAACTTTGTCAAATTCTGCCTGAGATAATGATTTGCTTCCCTTAGAAGCATCTCTGTGGAAAATAGATGTTACTTTCTCTGGAAATATTTTGTTCAGCCTGGCAGAGCTTGTGCAGAAGCTCCACTGGATTTAAACACAGCCCCCTGCTCTTCCAGCGTAGTTTCTTCCTAGGTGCCAGTTTTCTAGGGCTGGGGAGGTTGCAACACTTAATATACTACCTGGTGTATGTTGGGTTTTCCCTAAACCTACACCCTTCTAAAAACTGGGTCCCTTTGTCAGCTTCCTGCTGACAAAGGGCTGCTGTTTTTGTCTCCTGCTGTAGAGACAAGATCATGGAAACGGATGCCACAGAAAGATCCGAGATCAGCTGTTTCAGAGGAGCAGTCACTGTTGCAGCCCCAGCTACCAGCAACTGAGATGATGCCTCTAGAGGGACAAACCAGAAATCTTTAGCAGGTTTTTCTGGACTGCAACCTTGCTTCCGTCTTCAAAGGATTAGTTCTTCCTGCAGCAGCTGGAAGAATTGAAGGCATTATCGGTATTAAAGTGCATTTCATCGAAGACTTTGGTTCAGCCTGTGGCTTTAAATACTTTCATGCACTTTAAACGTTCATTTTCTTTGAAGAAACTATTTTTACTCAACTTTCTCTGCCTGACACTTTCTTATTACTATGTCTAAAAGTGCAAGAGCAAGATCACAGGGGCAGTGGGGAGTGGTTTTTGGGAAGGCAGTGCTTTCTGAGCTGTACAGAAATAATGCTGTTTGCTGTAGAGAAGCAAAGGATGGAGTGACCTGTCTAAGAATGGGTTGACTGTTATTCTTTTGTCACAAGAGACTGCACTGAAGTGCTTTGGAATAAAGAGTGTTGTAGAGTCTTAAAAAGTTGCGAAGGATGAAGTTGGCTCCTGTGCAAAACACTCCTGGTGTGAGACATGAGTGGACAAATAGTCTTCAGTCATCAAGAGTCATAGAGTCTTTGTGTCGGGACCTGCAGTGCTCAGTGTTTAGCCCACAGCAGAATTCCCGTTTTACAATATTATTAAATTGTTTGCATGATGTGCACATTTATTTAAGAACACAAAAGTGATGTGGATTTCCTGGACCTGTAACCTCATGTGGTGAATTTTTGAAAGATCTGTCTGTCACAGGTTGTTTTGTCTCTGTAGAAAACAGCAGCAAAATCCTGCACATGGCTTCTGAGACAGATGAGCCAAAATGCATCGTGTGGTTAACTTTTCCTGTCAGTCTTAGCGGGCGTCCTGTGTTGCTGTAAATGATTGCAAGGACCTCATTGCTCATTTTGATCTGCACACTGCCTCAGATGGGATGGGAAGCGTACTTTAAACTCTGTGGAAAAGAGATAAAAATGCCCTGTCTCACTTTCAGCCTATATTTAAAAATACTAATCTGTTTCTGTAAACTCCACATAGCAAGTTTACTTAATTGAAAATGTTCATCCTTGGATATATTTTAAGATCTTCAGCCTCTCTCAAGAAGGAAGAGATGTGATCAGACTATAAGGCTTGATCAGCTCCTGATCACGTTTTACCCAGCACTGTGCTGACCTCACTGCCATGCAAGTTAACTCTTGTTTTTCACGACCTCATGTCAGTTTATACAGCCACATCTGAAAATGTAACAGCTGATGTTGCATTGGGTGCATCTTTTATACAGGGAATTGCTAGTGATAACCCTGAAAATGTGACAGACTACAGATGTTGGCAGCACTTTTCCTTCAGCAAGATACACCATGCAACTGAAGATCTTCTGTTGCTCATTTCTACTCTGAGCAAGTGAAGCTAGGGAGCTTGTCTTTTGGAGACAATCATCTTAATTCTGTTGCTTACTACATGTATGTGACTGGCAGCAAAAGCATTGCTTTTAAAACTTATTCCCTATCACTTCAAACAGGTTCTTCCCCTGTGCTGGGCAATTCTGTCTGCAGCTTCACTGCATTGAGCCTCTGAATTGTAATTAACTTTTTTCATTCCCAGTGTCTACTGTTTTCTTGCTTTGTGAAGCCTTCAGTTGCTTTTTTCCATCTATGGCTTTGTCCTAAGTGTTCCCAAGATTTGGCAAGGTGCTCATATTGCACAAAAGGATCATCTGGCATATGGTAATCTATTGCTGTGCTTGGTGCCTTGCTGTGATAGGGACACTTTGAGATTCTCCAAAAATGCAGACCCAGATCTGCCATCCTTGCCTGGAGTTTTAATAAATAACAAAAGAAAAAATCTTGCATCCTGCTAGTGTTTTTGGTAGCTGTGGGCTGTGGCAGCTTGCTTTCAAGATAACCTGCCTCTTCAGCTATTCCTTGAACCTGCTTCTCTTTAAATCCCTTTCTCAAGCTTGCAGTGTTAATCTTTTGATCTACATCAAAAATGTTCTTAAACATCTAGTGTTTGCTCTGAAACAGGGCCTTGACGTTCCTTGTGCATCAGTCATGCCACAGATCAAGCTCATGAATGAAGGATGATGCACAGCAGACAGGGACAGGCACATGCAGCAAAGAGATATGTCAGGTTGGTCAGAATATCTAGCAATGCCCCAGCTGATGGACTGTTCTTTGATGTGCTATGGAAAAAAGATTTTCTGAGGAGTTACGACCTCTCTACAGTGAGAGGTGAGTCAACACTATTAAGATTAATATCAGTAACCTCCCAGTTTTTAATATTCTTAATGCACAAGGCTCCTCTTTGGTTTCACCATCTGAATCACTCCCCATTTTGGTCACGTTACAAACAGGAAGGCTGTCTGGTGTTTTTGTGGGATGTCTGCAATTGCTTGTGAGAGGGAAGGACTTAGAATCTGGTTCATAGCTTTGAAAGCCCAACAGGATTTTGGGATCCGCTCTTAATGGATCATAATGTTTTGTCAGGAAACACTTCATTTACGCAGATGAGGTGTCATAAGACAGATGAGCTGTCTTCTCCTTTCTACCTCTTGTGACAGGTAAACCCATCTGCATGATAAACCCATCCCTATGCACATGGGGAGGCTTTGCAGGGCTCTCATCTGAGAAAACAGAAGGCTTTCACAAACATCAGTGAAAGAAATAGCTGCAGTTCGTCTCCTCTGCCTACCCCATGTATGAGCCACAGAGAATCTGAAGGCCCAGCCATGCCATGAAGACAAGACACCATCAGCTCTCGTTCCTTTCCATGCAGAATTATGGATGCTGAAACCCTTCCCTGTGTAATTTGATCAAAGTTGCCTGGCTCCTGGCAGGGCTGGGAGATGAACGCAGACTGTGTTGTTTCCAAACTCCTCCTTCTCCTCTACTCGAGCACCCTTTGCCTGGTCATTGCTCCCTGGGTCCCCTCTGCCAGGCTCCAAATGCTCCCCGCTGCAGTCATCTATCTTGCTGCTTATCTGGTCATGTCTGGTTTGTATGGTTACCAATTCCCCATAAGGCTATTTTCCTCAGGGGTATCGGTGGAAGCAAGACTTTCTTGTTCCTCAAATGCTTTGCGCATTTTATTTTGTTGTTGTATTCCTTTTTTTTTTTTTTTTCCCCTCCAAAGCATACTCTGAAGCTGGTATGGGGAGTTTTATCTGTGTTATGTTGATTCTCTCTCTTTTTGTGACCCCACTTGCAACTAAGCTTTCTTTCCATTGCCTTTGTAGCTAGCAAAATAAGTCTTTGAAATGTGACAAGCAAAAGGGCTTAGACAAGGAACAGATGCTTTATGTAAGTCTGCATAAGCTGCAAAGAGCTATTTCTGAAGTGATGCAGCTGGTAGATTTCTCAGCTGGACTGCTCTTGGGGCAAGCTATCAGTTTTGTTCTTTGCTGTATTGAAGAAATGTCGTTGTTTGCTCTGGGACTAAACAATGAAATTGGAAAAAAAAAATTAGAAGAAAATGGTTCCACTTTGCAACCTCACATCTGCTTCAGCAGCACAAAAGTGTGGCCTGACAGGACTAGGCAAAGCCTCAGGAAGGTGTGACTGTGACTGGCTCATCACTGGCACTAACTGTGACTGAAATCTGAGTGCAGAGAGCATTTTCTTCACTTTCTCGACGTGATCTTTTTTCAGTTTGGATTTGTGAGAGCTTGAGTGGTACAGCATTTCTGGACTGTGAGGATGGTCGTTAATGTTAAACACAGGGCGTCCTTAGAGGTAGAGAGTTGGAGGTGGCTAGAAAATGTCTGTGTGATTTGTTGCACTCCTTTTCTGAGAATCCTTGGAAAACTCACGCTTTCTTGGCAAAGAGAACTGCATCTCTGGAATGGCTTTCTCCCCCCACCCCTTCCAAAAGGATTTGCTATGCAATTAACTCTTCCGATTGCTCAGCGTTTGCTATTTCTGCTCATTTAGCACTTGTAATAACACACTGCATCCAAATAATACCTGCTACGCAGTATTCTGATAGTATGAACTATTTAGGAGTAATTCTGTGCTAGTCTGGTGCAGACTCTAGGGTCAACAGTAGAGAGAAACAAGGGATCAATAAAAACCAAAGAATTGTTGGTAGAGGGGAGATGTGCAGAATCTCTTACCATACCCTGGGCATCCTGCCATAAAATGTCAATGTTTCTGACCCCAATAATATACAAAATAAAAGGGGAACACCAAGTACTCTGTGTGTGTGTGTGAGGGTGGGGCAGGGGGGGAACCTCTTGCATTAAAAAATTACTATGAGCGGCATCTGAGAGCTGACATCTCTTAAATCCCAGCTGTGAGTTCACTCGTCGATCTGTCTGCACCTTTCAATGTGATGTGGCATGTCCACGTGCACCAAAGGGCAAGGCTGACAGTACAAACAGACCCCAGCGGCTTTTTCAGGCAGATCCCGTTGTTCCAAGAGTGCTGAAGGTGTTGATGGACAGAAGTGGAGACACTGCTTAAAGTTACCTTTCAGTAACGTAAGTTTACCTTTTAGTAGGCTTCTGCATCTGCAGGTTTAATAAAACTAGTGTATGCCTTGAAACCTCAGTTAGAAAATCCACAACAGAGTCACTCCGTCTCGGCGAGCACAATGAGATGTGCAGAATCACCAGAGGAAGACGGCAGCTTTTGCCTGGTATCTCCGACCCTCCTCCTTCCTTCACCTTAAAGCTGGGAACGATGAGATTGCTCCTGTATCTACTCTTCCTAATGAGTGAGTCTTACCTCTATATTTATTTTACATATATTAGAAAATAAAAGTCTTGGTCCAGAAACAAGATAATTTCTAGAGACGCATATCGGTCCCTTAATGCGAGCCGATAAAATAATTCATATGTAGAAAGTTCAGGATGTTTGGACTTGTATGGAAAGTCCTTCCTTTGTGATGTCTTCATCTACTAGTTCAGAGAAATTCATGCTTTTGGCTGGAGAAAGTTTTATAGTTCATCCTTAGCGGGAGAAAAGTGGCTGCTGTGTGAAGTTACACTCTCAAATACAAAGCTAACAAGCTACATTTGGCCTTTTATGGTTTTTTATTTGTCTTTTTGCTCTTAGTTCAGTAGGTGAGAATAGAATGTAGGTGAGATTTTATATTTTGTTTTATGTTCTTCCCTTTCTAGTGTCATTTTAGATACACCTTGGATTAAGCAGTATGTGCTGTCAGAGATTTCCCACAAGTTTATGGCTTGTTGATCTCCTTAACAAGAGCTCTAGAACATGCAGTATTTTTAAAACAAAAATTTACTTGGGAGTAAGTTCATGTGAAGTAAAGCCTAGGTGTGAATTAGAAGGAACTTTTCCCAAGTCAGTCTGCATCCCCGTGTCACTGTGTCCTGTGGCCTCGTGGGGACAATTCTGCCATGGATTAGTCTTTAGCCACTTGTCCCAGGAAGGGTCACACACTTCCACTGCTACTCCATGAGCAGTGGGCAACTGCACGGGGATGTTACTGGCTCCTCTTCCGGACAGTCCAGATGCTGGTTTGATTCCATATGTGATAGAATTTCTGTTTGTCTGGTTTCCTTTTCAAAACACTCAATATACTTACTCCATCTGTAAGGAAGGAATATTGTCCTTTATTCATTTCATGCCCTGCTCAGCCTCACAGGCTTCCTGACAAGTTTTACACTTCCAGTGTGTTTGGGGAAAAAAAAAAAAATCATTATTAATTTTATTCTTTTAATGCCCATCAAAGTTCTCTGTGGCTTGCTTTGTGGTCATTTTAGATTTAACATCAAGATTTATGCTCTGTTGTTTTCCTTATTTGGGTTTGACATCTACATGTTGTATGATGATGCGTTATTTCTGCATATATCTTTGTTCTCGTGTCTGTCATTATGCTGGGTAACTCCTGGCTTTGTCAACATAAATCCTTCATGGATGTGCCCACAGAAGTTACTGATACCTTTTCAAATCTTAAAGTTTCTTGATTTGTCTAATGCAGATTTAAGATGGAATCACGGATGGAGGTTTCTATCCTTGTGTGATTCTGTAGATATTTTCTATTGCTCTTCTCTAGCAACCTTTTTTTTTATTTTTATATTTTCTTCAGCATTTGTGGTTTTTACTGATGAAAGTGCTGGTGCAGAAAAATGTAGTTGTCTAACCTGGTGGGTCTTGGTTACATTCTTAGAATGAATCTAACAGATCTACATATAGTTTGTCTGTATAGTTGGCTAACTGGTAACACTTTTTAAAATTTTATTCTCAGTTTAAGTACAGTGCACTTAATTTCAATAACTAAAGTGCTAAAACGCCCTGAGTCATGTGTTGGAAATCCCTGTGAGCAGGGAGTTAGGAGCAAAATGTTGCACTAACTCAGCTTTGCAGGATGGCAGCAGCACAACGAAGCCCAGAGCTGAGGAGCCTCTGGTTCCCAAGCCAAATGCCATTCAAGCACAGGAATATTCACAAGAGCGTGAATTCACAAGGTTAGCTCCCTGGCCACCATTTTTTTCTTTTTGTTGCTTGCTTGAGATTTGTCCCTTAATTCAAAGATGGTTCAACTTTCCAGGGAGCTTTTTCCAGCATATCTGGAATTCTGGCTTTTTTTAAAGGAAGTGTGTTGGAAGCTTTTGTAAATGTACAGGTTTTTAGGCTGATAGTCTTACAGTGGAAACATAGACAGATGCCTTAGGAGCATCTCTGAGTTAATTTAGGCTAAAACACTCTTAAAGTGGGATTTACAAAGCAAGGTGGTAGTTCAGGATGGTCTGCCTATGCTCTGAAAGGGGCACATGCCACCTGCCTGAAGGGTGGGACATTTCAGGAAGCAGATGACTAAAAGTTCACACTATTTTTATGTTTCTTGTCCTTGCTCTGATAACAGTGTTTCACTTCTTTCACCTCTGCTCTCATAGCCAGGCTGGGAAATGCCATGGAACCGATTGTGTAAGTTCAGATTCAGCTCTGAGTAAAATTAGAATCAAGAAAGTCTCTGTGTGGACACAAGGACAGAATTTGACCTCTTGTTAGTATGTCAGAGGTTACACTAAAAATGCTAGACTGCCTGTTTAAATGTAGGCTCAACCTACAGCCTCTAGAATTGGAGTCTGGGCATTCAGAGCAAGGATTTTAAGCTGGAGTAATTTGTACGAAATCTGAATTTTACTTTTGTCCTAGTTTCAGACAGGGACAGAGTTTGTGACTGGAACCACTTGGGCTTGTTCCTGAGATTAGAGTGAAGTTTTCAAAGTTGTCAGAGGTTTGCTGATAGAGTACAGCTTAGTGCTTGAATTTACAGCATTTATCATGGTAGTTTGCCTTTCATGCATCCTATTTTGTGATATTTTCAGTCTGTCACTTAAATTCAAGTACATTTATCTTCCCACCCTATGCATTTACTGAAGTGTTAACACACTTACAGAGATCAAGAGCTGATGTGTGAACAGCAATAAGGGTTCGCTTGCCACAGAGTCTTAGAGCTAAAACACCAGTATCAGCCCCTTTTTTTGAGGGCTGCCTTGCAAGAAGGAAGTACATCAATTAAAAAAAAAAAATAAATACTTTTAGGGCTGCCAATTCAGTTACAGCTCTGTGAATAATGGGTTGAAGTTCTTCCTTTTTTTTTTTATGGCTGTTTTATATGTACTTTGAGACGTTATTAGACTTATAGCAGAGCTGCATTCTCAGCAGAATATCCATCACATTTGGCACAAATTTACTCCCCTGCTGCCAAGCTTTGAGTTTTTTGTTAACGTCCCATAAAATCTATGTTCTCTTCTTACCAGGTTTACGACAATGCTATTCCTGTGGGGAACAATCCTTGGTGCTACCTAAACTGCTTATTCTTTAATCTAATGGGTTTCTGTGTCAGTCTGTTGAATATCAACTTTACAAGAAGTGAATCCACTGGTGCCACCTCCACAAACCCTGGAGTTTTGTTTCTTTCCTGCCTAAATGCAGGCTTGTGAGCTTCAGCTAGAGGGAATGTTTTGTGATATCCAAGATGGACTTTCATAACTGAACAACAGGACTTGTGTTACTTTTGTTTTTCATTAGGCTGGGCAAGAAAATCCTTTGTTAATCAAAATCAGTGGAATCTCCGTAGCTTGGTATCTCCCTCCCAAGTGCCTCTGCTGTCACTGTGGGCTGGGTTTGGGAGTAGCTGGCTCAAGAGACTGTTAACTATGAGTCTGTAGATCTCACAGTCTGCGCTCATTTATTTATTTGTTTCCAGTGGTCAAGTCCTTGAGGAGCTTTAATGTTGACACTGGCAAGACATGGATCACACCACACACAGCCTCTTTGTTGTGGCCCACGGTTCTTCAGCACTCAGATGGGAACACAACCATGTAAGGAATAGAAGAAAGAAAAACATACCCAGACTTCCCAGGTCTTTATGAATGCATGTGGCCTGAGGTCATGTAGCTTCTCACTTTCTGCAACTGTTAGCACAGGTTCCTCTGCCTGGGACCCAGAACTGTTCCTTGGTTCTCAGGGGCTGATGAGTGCTGTTAGAACTTCACCAGTGTGAGATGTACGTTGTCAGCCTGTGAGTCTTTGGGATGCTTTTCCCCTCACCCCCAGCTAAGTACAGAAAGGACGTCTGTTCATTTAACCCAATGGCAGAAACAAGCAGCTGGGTTTTTGCAGTACTTCCTCGCATACTGCATCATTTCTGGGGCTGCAGTCATCAACAGCACCCACCAGCTGTCAAGAGTTTTGTTGTGAGCTTGGTCTGAAGACCATAAAGAGCTGGAAATTGCTGTATTTTGACTATTGGGTCTGTAGGGGAAGAGAAATGGATGGCTAAGCTGGTGAACAGAAGCCAACCACAAGTGGTTGCTATAGAGATAACCTATATTATGCTAAGCAGATTGCTCTGACAGTGTAGCAGACAGGGTATTTTAAGTTTCAGAGTAAAGAAACTTTTCTACCCCCTGAGCAGAAATGGGCTGACTCAAAGGACAGTCTCCATTTCCTAGAGCAATGCCACCATTTCCTAGTATGGCAGTTGTACTTTCTCGCTCCACCTCCAGCTTCCCTTTATCTCCAGTATTTTATGGGCAAGTCATTTCCAGACCTCTTCCTTGGTCTGAGACAGCTCTTCTAAATTCACAGTGCAGGTAATGGGAAGGATGATGATTTGCAGAAGAAAATAAGTGTTTTCTTCTTAGTGATTGATTCAACTCAAAACCACACTGGTGTCCAGTTAATTACAAGACATCGTCAGAATAATAGGTGGCTGCCCTGGCACACAGATGGCTGTTTTGCACTGCACTGCCAAAGAACTCTGCTTGATTGTGCCACCTTCCCTCTTTTCCACCTTTTCTCTCATTCCACAGGATTTTGGCCACTTCCTCAGTAGACAAGAGGCTGAGCAGGCTGAGGAAGTGCACTGTTTTGCAGGAGGAGATCCAGTGCCAGGAGATATTTCTGTGAAGTACAGTCCCTCTTCCCCTTCCCAATACTTGCTTTGCCATGGGCACGGGGCAGGGCGGGCAGAGACTGGGTGTTTTGGAGAGAATTGGGCACATTGCTGAATCTAATAGACCAGCACTTCATAGAGAAATGCAAACCCACAGTCCCAGTGGTTGGGAGTGATGTGTCTGGAGGCTGCAAGACCTCTTCCGCCACAGCTTAAGTCTTCACCTAAGCTCTGTTGAAATACCAGTTTTTTGTTTCCAACGTATTCATTACTGCTGTAGTTGCTGATAACCCTGAATCATCCTCCTAGGAGAGCAGATATAGCTAAATTCAGTAGTTGTAGCCTTTCTCTGTATTTATTCTGTTTGCCCAGGGCTGACATTTCAATTCTGTTCTTCATTCATTCAATCATTCAATTTCAGGAAAGATTAAAGGCTTCAAAACTGTCCAGGATGGTGGCAGAGTTATTGACAGGACTTCATATTGGATCCTGGTAAGGAACTGAAAATATCTATGGCTGGGAACGACTGTATTTTTCCAAAATGCTGTGTATTTTTGCTGGGAAATGCAAATGAGCAGACGTAACAGAAGGACAAAGACTAAAAGCTCTTGGCTGGATACTGGCTGGTTGGAAAGCCAGCTGGTGCATTGCCAGCCAGGATGGAAAACTGAGAAGGGCCCTTCTCATCAGCTGAGGACTGCGACGGACCTTGTGCTTGACTGCAGCCACCCCACTCAGAGAAGGGAGGAGGATTGGCAGAGGAGGCTCAGGAGAGCCACTGATTTGGAGGCTCAGTCTGGTTAGCCCCCCAGCCCCGCTCTTTGCCTCGGCTCAGGGTCCTGGCTAACCTGATGCAGGAGGGGTCACATCAGAGAAGGTGCTTTTTTACTCTCAGTAGGCTCTCAGTGCCGTGCGGGGGGATGCCGAATGTTTGCCAGATGGCATCTTCAGTCATCCTCTGCCTATGGCTCTGCTCATCGGTCCTTACCCTTCCCGCTGCCCCCACAGCACCTCCGAGCCTTCAGCACTGCTGGGGACATGGAGTCTGTGCTCTGCTCACCGCTGGCTTGTGCAGCACAGCTTTCCTCAACCCCACCCAGATGGGTATAGGGTAAAGCCAGGACTGTGCCTGTGCACAGGGACAGAAATAACAGCATGAGGCTCTGCTCTAACAGCAGGGGCCCTCTGAGTTCCTAACTAGCAAGGTCTACTGGGAGAGACCTACAGCTGAATTTGAACATGTATTATAGTGACTTCAACAGGTTTACAATGTTCAGCCTTGAAGACTGACACACAGCAGCAGGGATCTTCTGTTGTGGTGTCCCATGTGTCCGAAACATCCAGGTCTTTAGCCAAAATTTAGAAAGGCATCAGTGTTCATAGTGGATGGATGTGACAAAAATCCACTGGGACTTTTTAAAGTGCCTGGGCACTCAAGGCTTTTCCTTCCAATTTAATTGGGCTATTGGGCATTTAATCAAGGGAGTGGGGCTGGCCTGATTGCCTAGCCTTGCTCTGCTTCTTGCTGTCACTGCAAAGAAGTTGAGCAGTTTTACATTAGATACCTAGATGGTCTCATTCCATCTTCAGTTGTCTAGCTGTTATTAACAGTCTGATCCTCAATTTTTCTGCAAATTTGGGAACCTGAGTGCAAACAGATTCTGGGTTTAAGGTGTGTTAATTAGAGTATTTTCAAAAGGTAGGGTGTGGGGTTTTTTTCTTGCTTTTTAAATTCTTTACTTGAGACCAAATTAAATGTCATTCCAAGTAAAACCAGCAAAGACGCAGTAGCTCTGTCAGCACAGACACCAGCAGTGCTTGTAGTGAGCTCTTTGGCAGTGCAGGAAACAACCACAGGTTCAGAGGTAAGTACGGGACAGGAACAAGCATTACTTCCTTCTGTGTTAGCTGAAAGAGCTCACATTCATTTGGTGGGAGAGAGAAAAGGTTGAGGTTTTGAAGGTTATGTGTGATGGTAGGTTTCAGTCATTGTTACAGCCACCACTAACTGAGATTTAAAGAAAAAAAATCTGTCACTACAGCATAGATACCATACAATAAACCAGGCACTAGCATCATCAGCTAGACCTGCTTTCGGAATGGCTGGATGGTGCTATAGTCAAATTTTTGGTTGTTTAATAATACGTCAGTGTTCTTGAACCCTTGCTAAATTGTTAGGCTGTTTGTGTGTCCCTTCAAATGTCCTTTTATATTTAACTGCATCGACAGAACTGGGAACAGATTGCTGTCATTCTGAGTGGATCAGAGAACACCAAGACAGATGATTTTGAGAACGCCAAGACCTCTGTCCTCAATATGATGAAGTCAATGTGGCAGAAATGCTCAAAGGTGTGTGAACCTCCTCAGAGCCTCATAATCTGATAGGCAGGATGGATCAGAGCTCTAACGAAGAGTGAAAAGTCTACTGGTTCTCGTCATTATTACTTTTTAAACTTCACAGTGATGCTGGTAATAATTCTGTGTATTTTAATGCAAGAGTTAAATGTTAGTGAGCCAAGGAGGAGTAGCTGAAGAGGGAAGTGGAAGAGCTAGGAGTGTTTTTCATGCCAGAAGCATGCTTAGATATTTTTTTTAGGCAAATCTCTCAGGACACCTTGAAACAGTACACACACAAAAAAGGAATGGGGCTTATAAGCCATTACTTTAAACGATTTAAATAAATCTGAGGACAAAGTGAGGCTGAGCCATGTGGTCACAAAAGGTCTAGCCAGATAGATAAATACAGGAATGTCAGAGAGAGAAATTGTTGTCTTGAGCCAAGGTAAATGAAGTCAGTTCCTGGAGCGGATCCGAAAAGGGATCACAGGAATACAAATGTGTGATGGAGACAGAGGGATAAGGACAACTGATATACCTATTACTTGCAATATATGCTTTCTGCGTTTGTGCAGTAAAGTGTGGGACTAAACTTGGCACTCTGAGGGACTTAGGGATCCTGCTTTAGATCTTGTCTAACTCCGTGCTCCTGGGGTGCTTGGCAAGCACCATCAGAGCCACACTTTCGGGCATCAAAGCACATATATAGGAGAGTAATGCTTCTGTCCATTGCATGTGTCTGCTCTTACGCTTTAGCAGTGAGTGGAAGAAAAAGTGGTCATGGATTGGTCTTGCAGCATGTCCAGTCTGAGAGGTCCTAGCTCCTTTGATTCACTCAGGCCTCCATCTTCTTGATGCCAGAGAGTTTATTTTGAAGGAGGTTAAGGAATATTTCCTAGAAACAAAAGAGCTGTATGTCCTGTGGCTCTAGAGCTTTTATTACATTTTTTTCTTTGCACACAAGGGCTTTCTATGCAATCTAGGATCAGGGTTGCTTTACTAAGATATCAGGAAGTTCCCTCCCTTTTCAGAGCTTTCAGGTTTTTAATGGCAATTTGGGAATTTATTGGGTTTTTGGTCTTGTATAAGAAAGGTGTTCAATCTCCCTCTCTGATGGCTTTTCTCCCTAGATTGGAGAGTTTATAAGCAACCAGTGGGTCCCAGAAGAGCTGCAGAAAATTAGAGGTGACTGGTTTGTGCTGTCCACATATGAAGATTTTGACAGTTTGATTTTAAACTTGGAGAGAGGCTCTGAGTGATTCAGGTAGAAGAAATCCCACTCCTGACACATCTATCTTCTCTGTAATTTACAGAGTGGATCTGTGATGGTGGGTAGTTTCACTGCTCAAGGCATGTAAATACATCTCCAGGTCTTACCTGTTCTTGTAGTCACTTGCTGAGCAACAGCAAACCAAATACAAATGATTTCTGTTACACTAGTAACAGTGCTCCTCAGCCAGCCGACTGCGTGGACAAGAGACCACATTTGTTCTCTGACCTGCAGCCGTAACATCAGCATGGAAAAAACTGCTTTACAATACAGACGGTCACTGTTTCTGTCATGTAGCTGTAGTTTTCAGATGCAGCCCTGATCCCCACAGCCTTCAAAACTCACAGGTATTTCCACAGCACCTGTAGTCTTGTGCCTGAAAGCTCTATTGACTGTAGGGATGAGGAAGAGTTCCTGTGCTTTGCTGCCTGAACGCTCTGTAGGCAATAATGCAAAGGTTTAGTTTACTTCTGTCTTTCTCTCCCACTGCCCTATGGTCTTTGCTCAAACATTTCCTGTTTCAGCTGAGAATATTCCAACTGAAGCACAAGAGCACAGGAACACTAATGACAGTGGTGATAGCAAGCTCCCTTCCTGGATGGGGGACAGAGAGGAGGAAAATGCCTTTTGTACGTGGTGAAGTGGCTTTTAACAGAATCATGTCACGGACTGACAAAGTCTAGGGAGTTTCTCTACTGTGAGCTACCAGACCTGAGCTGTAGCTCGTGCTGAAATGACAGCTGAGCAGTCGTGGTGTAGTTCAGTTGCTTGTTCGAGTGAGATTACTTGTGCACTGATCGATAACGCTGGATAAAGAACTTGTTCCTGACCAAGACTGCTGATTGCCTTCTCATTTGTTTCCTTTCCATATCCTGGGCAGCTTCTGGAACAGATTGCTTTTATTCTGGATGGATCGGGGAGCATTGAGCCAAAGGATTTTGAAAGAGCAAAAGCATTCATCCACAAGATGATGAAAACACTGTATGAGAAGTGCTTTGAGGTACTCTCTCTCTTCAGCAGGCTAAAGAATGTGCTGTGCTTTATTTAAGCTGCCTCTTCACCAGAATTTGGAATTACGCAGGTTTGTTTCCAGTAGGATGGAAAAGCACTTCCACAACTTGTATGTATTCTTGACATAATTGTGCTTATGTCTTAGCAGTGCACTCCCAGTCTTGATCCCAAGAATGCTGCAGATATAAAAATTCCGATTGGTATGCTCAGAAATCCCCAGCTCTGCTACGCTGCTGCGCTTGGAGCCCAGCGAGCACCGTCTCTGCTTTCTTGTGAGTCATGACTTTCTTCTGGTTTCCTGTCTCTATTCCCATATTGTAACATCTGTCTGCAATCGCTGATTAGACTGCCTCTTCGCCATGCACCTTACCAGTCTCATGAGCTCCAGTCACATATTCTGTGTGAAAATGCTCTACTGCTTTCTCCACTGAGGCTGAGAAGTGTGACCCACACACCAACTTTAGGAAAGTCTCTACTTCTCAAATGCTCCAAGTGTCAGCATATTTTAACTTGGGTTTTTTTTTTGCATAGTAGAATGAAGAAACATTGTATTATGTGTTGTGCAAATACAAAACGAATAAGTGGTCCCATTCTCCAGACTTTGATAATCAGATCATCGTGGGGTAGGAGTACTCCAAGGAAAGACAATGTGCAGCAGGGAGCAATGAAGGAACAATTCAGTAATATCAGATAATTCCCTCAGCAACCTGCATGTGGGCCATAGACAGCAGGAAAATGCAAGGACTTAAAACCAAATGTGTTTTCCAAAAAAATTTTTCTCTCTGTACTTAGTGCTTTCGTTTTCCTCAGCTATAATATACTTACAACAGTCTCTGTGTCTACACTAGGCATATTGAAAAGCCACTTTTTTCTGAAAAAAAATTCCTTTCTGCATAGTCTGGCTAATGTTTCTGTTTGGATTTCTGGACTAGCTGTTGCAGAGAACCCTCTTTCTCAGAATCAACAGTTGTCACAAGCAGGTGCTTATCTGCTGCTGCCTTCATGGTACAGTATGGGTTTGAAATCAGAACTGAGTCTGACCTGCAGGAAAACTGGGATCCTCATGCCACCCTCCAGAAAGTGCTTGATGCTGTGCAGGTGTGCAGGGTGACAAAACCAGCACCTGCCATGCAGCATGGCCTGTAAGTAACAAAGAAAAGAGCGTAAGAGATGAAGGGGATGAATATCTGGGGCATTTAATGAGTAAGGGAGAGGGACTTTATGGCCATCCAGGCCCTGAAAGCAGTCGTTTATCTGGCAGTGGTTGAAAGTCAGGCAGCAGTTCCTGTGCCGTGTTTTAGAGGGTTATAAAAGCCAGCTGTCAGTGCCTAATTCTCGGTGTGGGGGTGCTCAGGAAGCAATAGAAAGGGAGGTGGCACCTGGTATTTTTAAGATGTGTGAATTAAGAAAGAAATTCTCTTACCTTCATGCTGTTAGTTGCAAGTGTGTAATTCAGCAAGGCTCTTCCTTCTGTTCCAAGAAGGGAAGCTTCAACTTTCACCCCAAGTTCATTGTTTTGCTGTTTTATCAGGGATTTGATCTTCACTGGAAGTCACAGGTCCCAAAAGGACGCAGCCAGGGTCACGATTGTACTTACAGATGGGGAAATACTCCTGGATGAAATGACCTTGACAACACCCCAGTGCTTTGTGGCCTCCTGAGCCCTGTATCTCCCAACTGTAACCCTGGCCATGAAGTCTCACGAGGTAATATGAGGTGCTGTGGAGTTTGTCTCACGATAATCCTTTTCCCATTGCCTCCCTGTTACAGAAGCCCCATAACAGATCTCTTTTTGTTTTCTATGCAGACTATAGTGTTTTCTTCACTTCTGTGAAGGGTGATAAACCTTCCACCTTGCAAACATAATAATAAAAAGAAAAAAAACTGTGTATGTTGGATAATCACTGTGACAAATTCTAAGAAAAGTCATCAAGAGCTCAAGCGTATTTTTCAGAGCAGTAATTTATTACCCTACAAACTGATAAGAAAGGAAAACCTCAGCTTTGGCTTTTCTCTCATAAAATTTACCTGATATTTCTTAATATTTTTGAGATGCTCTGTAATCAAAATCATGGGCCACAACAACTAGACATGATGCGAACTCTTGGATTTTATTGAACAACCAACAAAACTCTGTGGGCTTTTTCCTCCAGGCATGGAGTATGGTACTGATATTGTATGCTATGTTTGCTTCTTGTGTGAATGCACCAGGGTACAGTGTGGCAGTGGTACACGCAGAACACAGACCCTTGACATGGCTAGAGCTCCACGGCAGAGCACGAGAGGGAAGGTGTTGGTGTTTCAGGATGGCTGCTTAAAACAAACCCTACAAGGAGAACAGGTACTGTGCTTCTCTCACCCAGGGGCACTCAGGGCAGTGGGGGTCAGGTGGGCTGCACGTATCTTGTTTGTTCAAACTGCAGCTGCATTTCCTCCTCCAGACACACACCCTTACACAAGCATCTGATTTATCCAGATGTGGGTTACACAGTCATGGCTCACTCTGCAATGCTTTGGGAACATCACAGAAGCATTGAGGTTGGAAAAGACCTTGAAGATCATCTAATCCAACCATTAACCTCACACGGACCGTTCTCAACTCCACCAGATCCCTCGGCAAAGAAGAAATGATGAAATTTGCAAAAAGACTGAGAAAAAAAAATTAGCTAAATGGGGTGTACTATATTTATGTTCTGTTCTCATGGTTCATGGGGAAAGAGGTCGTCAGCTGTGGTATTCTTTTTCCTCTGTCAAATTGTTGAATAATGATTTTGTTACTGCTAAACTGGTTACAGGATCTGTCCCTGAGGATGGCTGTAATAAAATAAATAATAGGAAATGATACACATATAAGTAGATATGTGATGTTTTGTTCTAAAAATTGCCTTAGTGCTGCAAAGGACACTAATTCTACAAAGCTATATATAGAGAATTCCAGTGAAAGAGCTGCCTGTCTTTTTCTGGAGCACAGGTTGGATCTTATTTGGGATCTGAGCTCTGCCCACTTGATGTGAACTATGATGGGGTGACCGGTCTCCTCCTTGTTGGAGCTCCATTCTATCACATTCAAGGGGAAGAAGGAAGGGTTTGCGTCTATCGCCTGGAGACAGAGGTAAAAACACTGGTAGCGTAAACACTCCATGTTGGGGATTTTCCAACCATGCCTAAGTAGTGACAAATAAAACATTCCTCCTTTGTGCTCTCACTCAACGTGCTCTCCCTGTATGGTAGAGGACTGCAGGCTGAAGCCAGCAGTCCTGCCTTAGTCATCAGAATAGAAAAGAGAAATAACTAAAGAAATAAAACCATCCTGTACCTGAGGTATACTCTTATCACAGCGTGATAAAATCACATCTTTTGCCCGTACGTTGGCAATTCATTGGTGCAGACATTGCTCTGCCAAGCAGTGTCTTCTGCAATAGATGTGTGCATGGGTAGCTGCTAAAACTGTGTTTCCTGGGGCCTGTAGAAAACAAAACGGTTTTTGGGCTTAGCTGCAGGATCTGTTACACGATATAGAGGCTATATAATAAGTTAACTGCGTCATTTTGAATGAGACGTGAACTCTAACAGCAGACCAGGAGAAAACCCTCTTTGGTGCGCTGTTAAAATTCGCTCAGAGCACGTCCAGGATGGTTGGAAACAGAAAACCTCTCGGGCATCTGTTCGAATTCAGATGCCGTGCCCCCTCTTGTGGCTTATTTCTGTAAAAGGGGGGAGAAGATGGGATGGTTTCTCTTGTGAAATAAACTGGGGGTCAACTCAATCTGCCCTTGATTTAAGACAGTGCCTCTGTGCCGGCTTGCGCAGACACTGCTTCTGTGCGAGAATCTGCAGAAGGATCAACCTTTTGTTCTGAGAGTCAGCTGGTATCTCAAATTTATTAAAATTAGGGCTTTATTGTTCACCTCTAAACATGTGTGCAAAAAGATTTCTTTTTAAAATGTGTATATATAAGTGCTACTCATGCTACATTATACATACATAAATGGATTTCCTTCTTGGATGTTTTTCAGATGGATTCATTCACCTTGAAAGGACACTTAAACGTACAGGTGACCTCTCCTTCAGCAAGGTTTGGGTTTACTGTGCCTGGCGTTGGGAACATCACTGGGGATGGATCTGAGGACATTGCAGTTGGAGCCCCCCTCCTCCTCCCCCCCCGTCAAGTTGTTCCTCTTTTGGCAACATTTACATCTTTAATGGTGATAAAGACAAGGTCCAGAGCTCCTTTTCTCAAGCACGTGTCTTGTTGAGAATTGCCTCCTGTACCCCTTGATAGGGAAAAGCTTGTGTTTTTGTAGCAAGAGGCTGGGAGGAAGGACTTCCACATCTCATTTGTGTTGATGGGTGAGAAACTTGCAGATGTCAGATGGTTTATGTGACTCCACAGCTTTCTGCAGCAGAGCTGCTCCTTAACTGTAATCATCCACCTGTCTGCTTAGGCAAAGGAGCTGGGTTCAGGTGCTGCCTCTAGAACAGCACAGCCTTTTGCAACCTGCCTGTCTGCTACAGGGTCAGTCAAGGGTCAGTATTTTTGCATCTCAGGAGCGTTACAAAATCATTTGCACAGCAGCCTTGTGAAAAGAAGTATATTTTCCCAAGGACAGGAGAAAGATCCTGACATATCTGTTGATGTTTCCCCCCTTTTAGAGAGAAAAAGCTTCTGAAATTTCTTCAGGACTCGAGTATACAGTCCGTTGATGGTGGCTTTAATTTCACTCCTCATCGTCTCAAAGGTATTACAGTAGGATCGCTGGAGAACGTGTTTGTGCTCTGGTAGGTAGTAAGTGCTATTTTCTAGTGTGCTGGGGAAATGCTTCAAAGACAAATACAGAATCTGTGTTCCAAGCCCTGCAATGATTCTATTTTTAATTCAGTATCAGAGGGACATAAAATAATCTTTCCCAGTACTAGAAATTAGATAAAATGTAAAGCCTTTAGTTCAAGTTGCAAAGGCTTTTGACTTTGTATGTCTAAAGCTCTGAACGAGTATGAGATGGTGAACGTGAACTGATTTACATAGATCTAGGTCTAAGACGACATTGATGTCTGCAATTCAGCACTGACAATGTAGGTCATTTAGATAAAAACTAATTTCTTCACGTACTGTACCTCATTTTCAATCAGACATCTGGTAGTTGAGTGACCCATGCAGTTCACAAAGGCTAAGACATGACAGACAGATTTGATTTTGTTCTTACATTTTGTATTTGAAAACAAATCGTAGATAAAGAGAGAATTTGAACCACTAGATAATGTGTTTATCTAATGGAAACATAAACACCGTGTTTAATTCTGAAACTCGAGCCATATTGGTATATTTTGGCTGTCTGTTCCCTCAGACTCTTGGGATTTTGTGTGTTCTGAACATTCCCAGCAGAAACAGGAACTTCTGTAAACAGGCCGGCCTGGTCCAGGTGAAATACCATGGAAATACTGAGCAGTTGTTATTCTCGCTGCCAGGCTTTCTTAAAATATTTTTCCTGTAGAGTTTCTGTTAAAAAACTTATATTTGATTCCTTTCCTTATCTGTTCTTCACTGACTAGCTCGAGACCAGTTGTCCACTTGCTCACCAGCATGACGGTCAACCCTAATTTTCCAAAATAACAGATTCGTTACAGCAAAACTATGTTTTTGACACAATCCTAGCTTTACCAGTGCATCAAGAAGGAACTGTGATCTGATTGAATCCAGAGTCCTACACTGTCCTCAGAAATATGACACTGAGGGCAATTTCTGGTACATCTAACACAGGCTTTTGAAAATCTTGCAGTGTTTTCACAGTTATACGTTCTCTACGTGGTGGACTCAGATGTGAAAATGGCAAAGAGGAGAGTAAGGTTTGAAGATCAGAACGCCACAACAAGTGGAAAGCTGTTGGTCAGCAAACACGTGTGCTCTGAGCTGCAGCTTTACATGCTGGTAGGTGATGTTGGTCAGACTTACCACAGAGGGATGAGAGGATACGATTTAATTTTTTTTTTTTTTTTCCCACAGAATCTGCATGGTGATGAGTCTGTCTTGAAATCCAAAAACACTATGATGGGGTGGGGCTATCTCAGTGTTAGATCTACTGAGCATATTTTACACCTCTGAGGCAGATGTGTCGTGCCGTTTTGGTTTGTGTTGCTATAAAACTCTCATCCTTCTGTGTGTATGTGAAGTATTTCTCTTCCTAAAATTGTGGGAGAGATGTGAAGGTCTATAGGATTGAAGAAAACATAAGGAAACTATTTCACAACACGTAACTGAATCACCAAATATGTTATCCAGGGGATGTCATGGGAACCAAATGTATAAAATGATCCCCCCAAAATTTGACAAGCTCTTACGGTCTGCTGATGGCTATTAAACACAGTGGCACAAAGATAACACCTGAGCCAGAGGGTCCCTGAATATGCCCAAGGATAGAAGCTGGGAGATGACATTTGTGAAAACTTTTGCATTTTAATGCCCACATATTTTCCCAACTTCTTGTGTTCTTCCTTTCTTGTAGCCATGTGACTTTGACTTTTTTTGGTGTTTTTCTGAGAGTAAAACATGAGCTCTGAAACAAAAATGGAGTTTGCTGTTTCTGTGCTAGATAGGTACCGGCCATCAGAAATGCATTTTTCAGGTAACAAAACGCTAGAAAAGAGCTTTCTCTTTCCAGGATGCGAAGTTTTTACTATTAAAAATAAAAAAATGTGATTTTCTTAGACTTTGCATGTCACCTTCTGCCCTCTGCTCCTTTTCTAGTTACCAATACTGTATTCTAGGCAGACTTTAGGCCCAGGTTCTCTCCAAACACATACTCATACCTTGTTAAAAGTCTCACCTCAAAGGTCCAACCTCAGATCTGCTAAAAAATTGCCTCACTTTTGTCCATGTTTCTCCTGTGCCTTTGTATAAAATGAGATTAGATAATACCCGTGAAGAGAGCAGACGGTTTGTGTGTTCTGTGAAGTACTTTTTGGATATTGAGCGTTCCACTGGAAATCATATAAAGACTTATTACTTGAACAGTGTATTTGGTAGTAACAACTATAAAATTTTCTAATGAAGTAATTTAAAAAATCATTAATTATGTATATCCAAATTGCTGTTTAGGAGGCTGCAAACTTCTAATAAACTGAAAGGTTAAGTCTGATAATCCTGTCTCCTCTCTTGCAATTTAGTAAGCAGGATTCCTACAAACTAAACTAACCTAGCTCTTTTTTAGTCTGAAATCCAAATCAGTTTCTAAAAAAAATTCCATAAAGCTCTGTAAAGGGGCAGCTTTTTGATACTTAATAGGAGGCTTTACCACAACTCAGTATTTAATGAGCTGTCCATAAAGCACAGGACAGAGAAGTCAGGACAACATTTAGCACTGAGCAATAACGAACACTAATTACTATGGTTGCGGTACTTTTAGGGATTATGATGTTGATGGTACATCTATTTCCCAAGAATAATTTATGAGGTTCTTGAGTGTTGGTCAGCATTGCTTAGTGCTTATGCACCCAACACCTAATTATTAATTATCACTGAACTTCTCCAGAAATATCAGCCACAGGCAGTAGATTTTTATTGGTGAATAAACTATTGCTAAAGGGAATAACCTCATCTCTAAAAAATAGTGTGCCTATAAGCTGGCACAGCATAGCAACATATTTATCCAAGAAAAGTATATCATCTCTGGAAATTAATATTACTGCCCTGTGGCAATCCAGGGGTAAACAACTGGCGTTTCTTTGACAAGACCTTGTCCCCAGTGAAGGTTTTTCATGGTTTTGCTGTAACTTCTCATGTTACTCCCCTGTGAGTTGAGTTACAAAACACCATTAGTTCAGGACTGACTTATCACTTTTCCAACTTCTCCTTAATTGAGGTCCTGGGAATTTTGGTTTTCAGAGAATGTATGTGTGTACGTGAAGATATTCTGAATCTGCTACCTTAGAAAAATTAGGACTGGTAAACTGTGACTTGATCTGTGTTTGCTTTCAGTTGCCTCACAAGAAGGACTGCAACAACGAGACCGTCTGTACTGCTTGTTTAACTTTGACAAGTCAGATTCAGTGAGTCACAGTAGTTGTATTATCCAGACTTTGCATTTAGTATTCATCTAAAATGTCATCTTTGTGCATAAGACGTTTTCTTCAAATTCTCAGGCAAGATTTGCTGTCCCTTTGTTTACATTAATTTCCATCCAGTTCATCCTTTCCATAACATCACGATCACACAATGCTGTAACTGTATGCCTCCGTGGGCAGTGCTGGGCTGTTCTAGGAAATCTCAGAGGAAAGACCAAGGTTTAAACAACTATAGCCACCCTAAAATTACAATTCTGGCATTTAATTGTGAGCATGTAATTTTGGTTTAGGCTGATGCACAGCCTAGTGCTACAGCAAAGGGTTGCTCAGTTTACACAGCCTTAGACAAAACAGTAGGCATCACTTCATTGTAAAAAATTTACCCCGGAGATTCACTGAAAAGCTAAGCAAGTGGAACAATGCTTAAAGTCTATCTTGATGTAAAACAGAAACGATAAAATATTACATAAAGTTTGGAGGAGACTGCCTTTGACATTAAGAACGCACCATTTTCCTACACCCTGAAGAATACTGAATAATTAATTGGGCTCTTGCATTATCCTGTGTGTGAAAGCATTCAGAGGGAGTAATTTCCAGAACCAGAGTGCTTCAGGCCTTTTATTAAATAACAACCCTTAGAAATTACATGTCACCCATCTCATTTTCTGTCTGCTTCTAGAAAGGAATTAGCGATGGGCCACACTAAAGAAGTGACCATGAAACCAAGTTTGTTTCACTAACGACCAGTGGAGATGGCTCGTACGTGACAACTATGGTCTTGAACTATCCTAAAAACCTCTATTTTAAGAAGATGACTGTTGAGGTAAGATTGTAGTCATCTGCTAGCAGCAGACTGCTGAAAGAAAACCCAGCACAAACTCGTATTTACTACCTAAATAAATCCTGAAGGTCAAGGGAAGGGAAGGAGCATTTCAGTTGTTAGGACTAGAGCCTGAATTTATCTGATTTAAGACTCCCCAGCTTTTATTGGGCTATTTGTACCTAATTTGTTTTATGGGAGCAGACACACTGAGCTGAATTTCACAGTCTGTTTTTATTCAACATTAAAGAGCATTCCTATTCTTGTTGGCAGCCATCCTCCCCTGCTATTCAGCGTGGCCAACCAATACCATTAACTTCAGTACTCTTATCCTGTAACTGCAGAATCGGGCATCCAGTATTCAAGATGAGGACTGTAAGTAGAGAGCATTATTTTCACTTTTTCCTTACCTCTAAATGACACTTTTGAGTCGCTGCTCTTGCATCCTTTATGTCTACAATTAGGCCAGAGCCACTATTCTTTCGAAATCTGTGGTAATAAAAGGCTTCTCAGACACAACTGCACCATGTCACCAAGTGGGCTGGCACCTCTCCTTTCACTAATTACTGCCAGTCTGTTTCCATCTCTCTTGTACAGCCAATATTAGTAGTTCTCAATACAAATAAAGGATCAAGGCAGGCAGATAATATTTCACCCATCTTTTTTCTAAGCATAAATGAAAATAGCACCATTCTGACTGAAGAACATGTCCCTGATGTCAGATACGTGTTCACTGCAGTCCTTACCGAGTATGTTTTAAGAATATTCAGTTATATTGCATTACTTCAGTCAATTAGAGGGGCACAAAGATTGAGAGGATACCTGGTAAGATTCCAGTACAATTTCCATCTTAATAATTTCAAGCACTGAAGATTGTCAAGTCACTTTCTGTGGTACTAGGCAGCAAAAGTAAAGTTTGGAAGACAACAATAAATCCATGTCAGAGGCAGGGGGGTACCCAGGGTGTCTAAGCTTAGCTTGTAAAAAAAAAAAAAAACCCACCAAAACCCAACAGACTTTGAGATAGGTTCAAAGGTGCATCTAATTGATAGACTATATATGTGCACACATATAGAGACAGACTGCATAGACAGATTCCAGTTATAACAAATCTGATGATGCTACCTCTCAATTACTCAATGCATCTGGGTCACTGGATGTACTAATTTTTAGTAATTATCTAATTCACTTTTCACTTAAGTTTGACTTACCGTTCTCTTTAGACCAGTTTCTTTTAATGTATGTGAATGTTAGTGAAGGACTTCCCGAAAACAAAGAATTCAGATTTAATGTAAGTATAGTTTCAAATTTAGGTCACCTGATCCACCTGCAATCAGGACTAAAGAACACTTACTACACTCTGCATTTTCTTCTGTAGATAAATGGGGAGTCACTTTAACGCTACCATCAAGTTACAGATTTGGGTTCCTGTCAGTATACAAGGTCACAACATAATAATGGTCAAAAATGCATCAGGAACACAGGTACTTTTTTTTCATAATCTAATGCCTTTTCCCTTAAGAGAGGGAAATTGCTCCCATATTACTGCAGATTACAGTGTTTTAAAAACCTACACTACAGAAACTTTATGTATTTACATTTTATAGCATCATTCCAGGTACAAATTTTGCCAAACTGAACAAAAAGTTCAGTTTTAAAACTAAGTCAGAAGGTGGGGTTTCCCTTCTCTGTTCCCAGCTGACTATTTACCTTTGTCCTCACCGTCCAGAATCATGTGGGGTTTTTTCTTTAAAAAAATAATTTGTAAGAAAGACAATATAGTAAGAAAAAAATTTTAATAATCTAAGACTAAAAGGTAAGATTTCTGTGGAATTCAAAACATTATTTGAGCCTGAAGAAATCTTTTTCTCCTCTGCTCAAACATCAACTCAGCTCTTTCTTGGCCCCATCACCCCTCAAAAAAAGTACATATGGAAACATCTTAAAGGAGAAGACTTTTTCGGGTGTTTTAGAAATTTTTGATAGCATGTTATACACACTGATAACCAATCATAACACTTTTTTGTTGTGCCAACATTTGAAAACATCATACTGCCTTTCTCCTTTGCTGTTTTTTATGTATCAGTGACTTAGTCCTTGGAAACCCTGAGCTCTTGCTCACTGGAAGAGGCTGCTGTTTTGTAAAACTTCACTGGCAGACTCAAAGGTCAGTACTTCTTTATGGAACTTAATGAGCTGCTGCTTTGTTTTCCTCATGGAAGAAGTCAATTCCTTTTTCCTGTAGACCATGTCTTTCAAAAGTTTATCTGACAAGTAGTGCAGCCAGAGGACGTTGCTGTGTGGATGGTAGTCAGTCCAGTTGTTGGAGTTCTCCACTTTCATTTGCCTGTAGATATCAAACTGATAGTCTCCTGTGCCTTGAAACAATTCTTCATCAGTGGAAAGGTCACAAAACACAGTTAACCCGTCCTTTTCCAGCCGTGACAAGGTATAATCTATGATGTTGACGTGAAGCCCTGAAGTGGGGATTGTGTGTGTTGCCCCATTCAACACATAATTAAGCTCCCTTACATCCGTTTTCTTTACCAGCACGTTCCCCCAGTGCAAGTCTCTGTGCTCGAAGTGCAGTTCCTGTTCTGCCACAGCCAGGGAAGCAGTGATCTGGTGCAAAATGCTTTTTGCTGATGCCACTGAACTGAGGTTCTTTCTCATATTCTCCAAGTCGCTGCCTCCAAATTCAAACTCCAGAACCATGAAGAGCTGCTCGTCCCCAAAAAGGTCTGGTCGATCATTTTCTGATCCTGTTACTTTGTGGTATTTGTCCCAGGCTTTCAGGAGATACTTGGGATAGGCCCCTTGAACGCAGTGCACAGAGTACAAGCTGATGAACCCAACAGTGCTATTCACAGACTCTTCAGACAGAAGACTGAGTTCTTTTGAAATTATTATCTCAGGCAGAATCTCTCCAAAGCTCTTCTGAGCTTCACCATTTACTCTTTCAGTCCCCTCAATGGGAATTATTTTTAAGGCCACAGGTCCTCTCTCACTGTTGATCTGGAAGACTTCTCCAAACACCCCTTCTCCAATTTTCTTGCAATTTTTCATCTTATCTAGAGGAATGCATTCCTCAAAAGTGATAGGCCCCTCCTGCTGGCATTCTCCAAAAACTTTATCTGCATCTGTAAGCATTAGTTCCAGGGCAGAACAGGAATTCATGGGAGCCAGCAGGACCATGGAGGAAGCAGACCAAGTGCAGCACTGGGCCTTACCAGAAGAGAAGGTTGTTTGGTGTCTTGAAAGGTGGGATTTCACAGAGGGGGTGCAAAGGATGCTGTTGCAGGAACTGTCTTCTGCGGTGGCAACTTTCTTCTTCTTATGGAAGGACAAAGATGCTCGAAGTCTACCCCAGGAATGGGGGCTATTGAGGAGGGAGTAGTCATAGTCTCTTATATCTGCAGACATCTCCAGAACATCCCTCTTCATTCGTTTTTGCCTCATCTGTGATTGGAAGAGGGAGTTATTAGGCTGCTGCTGTCTCTTCTTAGTTTTGTGCCTTTTTGGACGTTGTCTCGTTTGCCTCCCCCAGCGGCTGGCGCTGAAGCCGCTGATGCAGGCTCTCCTACAGGTGCTTCCCTCGCCAGGGACAGCCCTGCCCTTTCCATATTTATTCTCCAAGACTCTTTGAGGGCCTAGAGGAGATACCGGCTCCTGGCAGGGGGGTTGAGTATCTGCCTTTTTGTTGAGTTTCATGCTTGCCAGCCACACCGCCACTTCTTGAGGGTCCAAGACCACCACTGGGGAAAGGTGGGACTTTTCGGTTTTGCCTCTCTGACAGCGGGTTGAACCCGGCCTTAGCTCACCACACGGTTCCTCGGACGGGGCCGAGGGCGGCGGC
>NW_020799124.1:4322902-4337045 GCF_003259725.1 Athene cunicularia | reverse complement strand
CGGCGTTGGCGCCGCATCCCGGGGCGCGGGGTGATGCTGTTCTCTGCCCCTGCAGGGCGGCGGGTTTGCGCCTCCCGGGAGGCACGCGGCCCTTCGGAGAGATGCTGAGGTTTTCTTTTTCGGAAATTGCTCCTTGTGAAACGGCTCTTAGGGTGCCACGAGGTTTCACCGCTCCGGACAGTTTTTCGTGTCACAGTTACACGTAGGGCTGCACCCAAGAGGCACAGCTTGGTGGCAGCACTGTACGGGTGGTTCTTCCAGTCTGAATAAGGGATTGCTGTTACAACCCGTTTCTTTCTGAAAAGACTGAAAAGCAGCTGGTATCTTGTTCCTTTCATTTCTTTTTCCATAGTTCTTCAAAAACAGAACCGCTCCGCTGGTCCCTGGAAATACCACCTTCAACAGAGAACTGTTATCAGCCTGAAAAAAAGAGACTCACAGTGCTGATGTATCAGAGCATCTCATAGGCAGCTTGGAGCAAGTACGAATTCCAGATGTTTTTGCTGAATCTAGAGAACCGATCAAGCTCCCAGAGTTAAATTCTGGACCTTTTGAAGCAAACATCTCCTCTGCCACTGATCTTAGTGAAATCAGGTTTTGACTATGGGATAAAAGCAGAGGGAGGGTGTTTGCTAGCACGTATCAGAAAAGTTTTTCGGGTTCTATATTGAACTCTGTGTGCCTGACACAGCTAACACAGAGGCCTCCTGTCCTCTCAGGGATTTCAACATGAATATTCCTTCCCTTTCCCTAGTGAAGACACGTTCTCTAATCTGTGAGATTGTCATGGTGGCTACTTGTTAAGTGTTGGAAGCGTGAGAAAAGCTGAAAAATCTGTAAAACACACGTTTCCTTGACACAAGGTGCCCAGAGCAAACACAGGACGGGATGGAGATCCAGTGATTTGGGTTTGCCGTGGTGCCAAGGAGGAATGTGGAGGGAGGCAGAGGCCGCCCAGTCCTCTTCTTTCACTTATCTCGAGGAAGGATTTACGTCCTGCTCTACCCCCTTCTCTGAGGGGGCAGTAGCCTGCTGACATTGCCTCTCATCCTCCCACTTTTCTCACAAAAACCAGCGCGCCCCTCACTCCAAGGAATATGCTGGGTCATTACTCAAAAGACAATGGCTTGACCACAGTCCCACCCGCTCACACATACATACAAAGATAAATACTCCCCCGAGTTTGTGTCTATCTCAGAGGGACAGATCGATGGGTTTGTGCTCCTGGTACTGGCTGGTATTGATAAACTAGACTTCCCATGAGAAATTTTGCTTTAACGTAGATATGTTAGGAAAAATTCATCTTGGAGCCTGTTAGATTTATGTATTGGATTGCTGTCTTAGTTACTGTGATGCTGAGTGGTTCATAAATTGATTTTAGTACTGAGCAGCTTCAGAAGAGATTGAAATAGAAGTGAATTAGGGGAAGCTTCCCATCCTGGTATTGCTCATGAAAATGGAGAGACAAGCATTTTACATATATATATATATATACTCAAATTTGTGCATTTTAATACAGTAAAGTATATTCCTCGATATCTCTGGTTCTTGGAATCAGAAGTGTGTACATGTGGCAATTAGTTTTTTGTACCTCACAATCTTATTTCTGATTTTCCATTTTCGGTTGCTTTCAAGTCCTGATTGGGTCACAAATAAAAACCTGTGTCATGGACACCACTGCCAGTTCAGACTCCTCCTGTACCAGGAGATATCTCCCCAAGTTGGCATGGTTCAGCACACCTGAATCCAGGGCAGAGCCAAGCAAGGAGCGGCAGTGTTGCCATCCACCCCGCTGCGTGTGTGACAGAAAACAGGGTGAATCATGAGCAATCTCAGTTTATCAGCTGCAGATTATCAATTTACCGGGTTTGGGGGAAGAAGGTGCCTAGCCAAACTCCACAGCTGGCTCTAGCCAGTACCAGGCGTTCTCTTTCCTGAGCAATGAAATGATCTCAGGCCCGCTCAGGTGTTTGCTGTTCCCAAAGAAGGAGAAGTGTAGAGACTTGGTACTACTCCTCTGTTCAGCTTTCTTGTCCTTCTTTGAGCCAAGTTCTTCTTCTTTCCCTGTGTAGAAGGACCTTTATGAGGCATTAAGTACATGGAAAGCAGAAGATGCTGGTCTGGGAGAGAGAATCGATCCCCTTGAAGAGCTTCAAGAAAGAGAGCGGCTGCAGAGGACACGGTAGTGCGCAGCAGCGACTGGAGTGGTGGCTTTATAAAGGAGACACTCTTTCAAAGGTTCCTTTTTTATTCACATGATAATTTTTAAGTTTCAGTGCACGATGGCTTTTCTTAGGAAAGGGAAATGTGTTGTCTGCTTTTCTCACTGCTCTAAACAGGTCTTGCACGGAGCGACACACGGAGTGGACAACTGTCAGTGAAGGGACCGCAGTATACCAGAGGTTGTGGTCTTCCTGCCCATCCTCCCTCCCAGACCTTCTCCACTTCACACCAAAGTCCTGCCCTGTTCTCAGGCACCTGGAGATCTCTACAGTCAGATGGTACTTGGTAAGTCTGGGCACGCGAAAGCTGCACTAGTTTTTTGCTTACTTTTCTAAGGGAAGGAATGTTAATTGTAGAATAAGGAGTTGCAAGGACAGTTTTCTTTTCTCAAGGCTAAACAAGCCCATCTCCTTCAGCCAATCTTATTATTCTCCCTCTTTCTGTCCTTTTTTTTCTAGTTGCTTCTCTGAATTAAGTATCCTTCATTACTTGGATCCCTTTTGTTGTCCCTTATGGCTCTCAAGGAGGTCGGCTCTTGCGGTGGGTGATGCTATTTTCCTTTTTAGATGGTTTTTCTTAAATGCATTACAGGGTTCTGTGACTTGTAATTTCCGATGAGTGCCATCCAGCCATTTAATTCTATGCAATTGCTATAGTAGATGCCAAACACATTTGCAGTAATTGGATGGCACTTAAGGGATTAGTCAAGACTGCCAAGACTCACAGTCATCCAAACCACAGCTGGGGTTTTGTGCTGTTTCCATGGAAGCCTTGCTGTGTCTGCTACTAAATTTATTTGCAATCTACATTTTGAATAAAATCCCCTGTGAAAAAGCCTTGTCAATGTTTATGGCCTTGCTGTGTGGCCCTGACTTTAGTGCACTCTGGCAGTGGCACGGTTATGCCATCTCCCTGAATGACAGAAGGTTTATAAACGACTCGTTCAGAGTCATTAAACATCTGACCCCAGCCAGGCTAACGTGTTGGCAGGCTGTTTGGGGTCCAGGTGTCATGAGCAGAGAAGCTGCTGCAGATATCCTAGAGGCTTCTGAGCTCTAAGGGCCGTTCATGATCTTTATACGTCATGCAGAGGTGGCAGAGTGTCTGCAGACTCAGCTTCTTGGGGGAGGGAGGGTCTCTCTGCACTTGAGTGGGAAATACAGACTAGTACGGATTGTGTCCTAAACACTCTTCCATTCAGGTCTGCTCTTCCAACGCTGCTTATTAGGCTGGAGGGACTTGTTATTCTGCCTTTGACTTGTTGTATTGGGGAGAGACGACTCTCTATGCTGCTGGTAGCCCAGGAGAGCAACAACAGATACTTGTTCTCTACCCACTGACTGGTGCTGATCATCCACCCCCATTAGCTGTCTTACCTCTGAGTCCTGGTTTGGCTCCGTCACTCCAGGTTTGGATATTAGCCTCTGATAGCTGAGCTTGGCCTAATAAATTTTGGCTATTTTTGTGGTGATCTGACCAAGGAGTAGGAGGTGTGAAGGTGGATGGTGACTGACAAGAGCTGATGTATCCGAGATACAATTAAAAGCTATCCTTGAAGGGGAGGACAAGATGCATTTTGCAGTGCTATTTTAATCAGGGTGATACCAGCTGCTTATGTCTTTCTCGTATGCCAGGGAGATTCACAAGCCTTGGGTTAGAATTCCCTCAGAAGCTGACAAAGGTTCATGTATTGAACTGTAGGAGAGCAGTGGCCTGGTGGTTAGCAGGACTGAGTGAGGTGGAAGTCTGCCACTCAGGAAAAGGGCATAAGTAGTTCTTCATTAAGTGCTGGTTGGTGATGTGAGAGCATCAGATGGGAGCCGTGGAGCGCATTGCTGGGCTTGAGAGCCTGTTGGGGCAGCTTTATTTGGAGGCTAATTGGATTGCAGCTCAAAAGAGAAATTTCCTGTCTCTTGTTATATCAGGATGAATGAACTGGAATGGAGCTGCGCAGCTGCACGGAGGCTGCTCTGGCTCTGCCAGCTTGGCTAAATTGGCTCCAGTGCATCTGTGCAGCGCAGCTGGGACCCCTCAGCCTTTTGCCACTGGTAACACCTGGCTGGCTTAGAGCATTGCCAGCCTGCAGAGCTAAGGCAGGGTCAGGTGCCAGGCTGAGGGTGTTGCTCATGAAACCTTTTCCTCTGGGGGTCGAGCTGAGTAGCATGTGTGTTTTCCTATGGCTGGTTGATAATTCCGTGGAGGAGAAGGCAGAGGCCTCAGTCTAGGCTTTCTAGCTGTTCACATGACAAAGGTGAGGGAAGGGGATGAAGGTGTCCCCTCAGCACTTGCAGCAAGGTGAGCTCAGATAGAGCTGTCAAGCCAGGACCCGTTTCACATCCTTCCAGATCAGGAATGATACACATTGGCACAGAAGTAAAAAAAACCTGATCTGTCAAGTATATTCAAAAGCAGGGCTTCACCTTTAAGTCAGTGGTTAACGTGAATACACATTTTATTAAAAACTTTCAGCCTTTGATTTAACATTCTCCTCTTATTCCCCAGTGATGCTTTTATTGGCTGACTTTAGAAGGTGAAAACATTGCAATACAGCACTGCACAATCCTGCTGTTCCAGCTATCATTGCACTCAATCTCTCAGCAATGTTTTATGTGCATTTTTATTTACTTTCTGTTATCTGGTTCAGCGCCAGCTGTCTCACAGAACAGGGCATGATGGATTAGTTTCATTAGATGTTCAGTATTTTTACTTCATTTCTGCGCCTCTTCCTCAAGCGCTTTCACTTCTTGGGTTGGGGGAGAGGAGTGGATAAACACACTGGCTAATGATAACAAGACCTCCTGCACGCTGTACAGGGGATTCAAGACTTGAGGGAGCAACCTGGAATGCATCTGAAGGCTGAAAATGGCTCTCCTGGAAAATTAAAATATATCCTGGAACTTCAGCATGCTTCCATTTCTCACTCCCGCAGACAGGTTTGGATGCTCCTGTAGATAATGACAGAAAGACTCTTTCCACAGATTCCATTTCTAGGCAAAAGAAACCAAAACAACCCAGAATGATTTTCTAATAACTCCTGAAAGAAAGATTTCCTTTTCCATTGTTCCTGGGTGTGCAGTGGTGCTAGTTAGGAGGACAAATACCGAGGCTGATTTTTGTCAGTTTTTCATTGGCAAGTGGCAACTTTTATTTACACTGCAAAGTCACGGCAAGGATTAAAAGAGAAGCTGAACGGAGCATTTTTCATTACAGCCTGCACACAGGTTTCTTTGTTCTTGCATCAACACCTATTATCTTCAGAAAGCAGCTTATGCTTGATGTTACTGATTTCCCTGTGTTTCCGTGTGCATGAGCTGTGGTTTAAAACGAACTTCCTCTTTCAACCTGTTCAGGTTTTATTTTGAGATGTTGACCTACGAGTATGATGCTATGAGAGAGAACCACTAATGGAGAGAGCTGACCTCTGCCTTTCCCACTGTCCGTTTCCTTGCCAAAATAGTTTATCTCCTCTTTACATCCTCTGCTCCTTGTCTCCTTTCTATTTCAGTAGCAGGTCTGGCGCCTGTTTCTAAAGGACGACGCATCTGCATCGCTCAGGCATTTGCTGCAGGAGCATTTCCAGTGCTTCAGAAATCTCTCAGCATCTTATGAGTCAGCTGTCATGTGTTTGGAAGCTGATGTTTTTCTGTTGCACTTGATAGCTCAGTGAAGGCCAGAGTGGGGATCACTGGGAGAATTAATGCCTGGGGGTGATCATTTGGAGCTGGAAGCGAACAAGGCAAGTGCCTAAACGCCTCCAGCAGTCACTCATGAATCACGTCTGCACTGGCCAGGGCTGCCATTGCAGGGAAAACACGTGGTCTCTTCTGGGTGCAATTTGAAGATATTACAGGGCTGATCTTGAAATGTTTCTATGCTACAATACCATAGAGTGGCAGATGTGACCTTGCTGTGTTTTAAATGCCACCGTGTCAGGGCAGGGGTCTGAAGTTTAATTTCCACCGTCCCTTTACGTGGTGTTTACAGGCTCGTGCCTGGGCTGAGTTCAGCTCTGGGGCAACATACCACCAGAGTGGTACCGACAGGTGGAGGGAGCAGGCTGAGCACACAGGGACGTGTATCCTACGACTGTGTGTGCATAATGAGAAGGCAATTGTTGTGAACAGCATGAGGATTTATGTAGCATGTAAGGAATTAAAAAAGAGAAAGGGACAGTTTCGGTACCAGAGGAAAAATCCTCCTTGTGAGAATTTCAAGACTGAGTAAATAGCCCTCATGGGAAAAAAGCAGAACTGTTTTTTTTCCATGGGAAGTTCAAAATGTTGGACTCAAGAAGGGAGATAGCTTGCAGAAAAGATCCAGCCTCAGTCCCTTGAGGAGGACTAAGAGTAACTACTGGGTTTTGTCTTTAACTGGTAATGATTAGATTTTGCTAGGTTACTTACTACTCCCCCAGGAGTGAAGCTGGTTATGTTTGAACAACCCACAGATACTTTGAGAAACGCACCAGTAATCTCAATCTCCAGGCAAGAAAAAAGATAAGGTTGTGAAAATTACAAAGTGATAAGAAAAAATATCTGTAAAAGCATGCCAGCGACGCTGTTGTCAGCATGCATCTAGCCTGTGCTGAGCAGTGTTCAGAATATTCTGAGGAACATTTGGTAAAAATTGAAGCTTTTTAATCAAAATCAACTATTGCAACTCCGCTTCTGCTTGATGGCTCTAAAAAACGAAGAAAGTATCAGTTTTATATGCTTTTTTTTTTTTTTAATGATCAAACCTTGTTGACATCTTCAGGTTACACCTATAGCAGGAAAAATTCTCACTCTAAGGAACATTTTCTCTAACGTGTGTAAATCCATTCTCACATTAATTGACCTGGAAAATAATTACAAATCTCATAGCAGACCTGTGTCTTTGCCAATAAATAAAACCAGGCCAGGAGGTAACACACTGTTTAACTGCTGGCGAGCTTCTTTGTCTGGTTTTAGCCTGTGAAGTCACCCAGCCAGATGAGGAAGATGGGGATGGAGGGGGGGGGTGTCTCCAGACACTACCAAGGGTTGTCTTGTCTCCACTGATACTTCATTTGTCCATGAACTTGGCTGTCATTAGTGTAGCAGGAGCAATGGTGGAGGCAGTCCCGAGACATGGGATACACTTGCTGCTTAGTCCTGTCGCTGGGGCAGTTTCAGCAGGGCCAGGGCGAGCAGATGGTGTTTTTGCAGGACCAGACCCACGATCAGAGATGACGCTTGGCTGTCACCCAGCGCCTTGTTCTTGCAAAGTGTCTCATCAAGGAGCAAACTGGGCAGAAGAGCAGATGGTGGCTCCGTTAGGATGCTCCTGTCTCCATACAGCTCTGGTCTGTCTCCCTGTGCACAGCCCCAGCAGAGCTTGGCTCTGGGGTCTGGGCAGTGCTGAGGGAAGATAGGCTGAGCCTACCTTTCTTCCTTACTTGTTTCTGGCTTCATGGACCACCGTGGCCTCCTTTCTCCCCACAGGAGTGCGTTTTCTTGGAAGGTTTTCTCTCCTTTGGTTGTTATATGTTTTAAGATTTTATTGGTGCTTCAGGCTTTTGGACAGAGGATCTTTAAGCCTGGACCTAGTGACAGTCTGGTCTGTAGGCATCTGGTAAGGAGGGGTGGGTACAGTGGCCAAATACTATTTGAGGATGAGGGAAACTGTGAGTAACATGCTTGAGTGAGAAAGAGGGCTCCGGGAGGGACTTGGGGAGTAGCCAACATGTTTTGTGAGATAAAGAGGGGCTGCCCAGGTGGGTGTGCAGATAGGGAAGGGAGAGGACGTGGGAACGGGAGAGAGGAGCAAGACCAGCCCTTCACTTGCGCCGAGCCCGAAGGGTGGCTGCGACGTCTGAGAGCAGGCTTGGGGCTGGGGCGACCTCTCCCACACCTTGGGCCCAGGTGGTGGAGCAGACAGGGGGTGCGCAGGAGCGGGGGACTCACTCCCTCGGCAGCCTGCCCGTCGCCCCAGGAGCCCCTCGTGGAAGAGCCACGTGCAGGAGCGGTCGCCCACCGTGAGGCTGGAGCTGGGGAGGCAGCAGCCGCTGCGTTAAAAGGAGGCCACAGGCAGATTTCTGTTCTAGTTTTGCAGTTGCTGGAGAAAGGTTTCTTTCGCTTTGCAGAAGGAAACTCTAGGGATGGCTGTGGGATGAGGAACAAAATGAGGTATTTTGAGGATAGCGTTTCGTTCGTTATTGCGCTGTTTGCGATTCTCTTGTGATTTGGAGCAACCTTGTCACATATTCTTTAAAAATCTGATCCATCTGTTTAGATTTGATACAGAATTTAAGGAGGATGAAGGATAAAATTTTCATAGAACCCAAGGTCTTGAGAATGATTCTGCCTGGGAAGAGAGGTGTGTAGAGCAGAGGTGTGTGTGCTGGGGATCACCCCGCTGTGCTGCCTGCTGCCTCCACAGCGTGAGCCACTCTCTTGACCCGTGTTCAAGCACGTACCACAGTTGCATAGTGAGTATCCCAAGAGCCTTCCCCGTCCTGACAAAGCCCCATGAGCTAACTGAGTGCTCAGGTGTGAGCTAATTGGGTTCTCACGTATGAATGCTGTGAACCCTGCACTTTATGTCAGATACAACAGCTCGTGTCTCCGAGTAGACGCTCTCTAATAGATTCAGCTGTGGGCAGTCCATGTCCCCCATGTGGAGGAGACAGTGCCCACCCTTCTTGGCTTAAATAATGTTTCATGTCCTTGCACATGCAAATGCCTCTGTTACACTGAGAGTCACCTCTTGCAGTACTGGCTAATAAAAAACTTTTATCCCAGTGAGGGTTAAACTGTTCCTCTCCCTTTGGTATTTCAGGAGATGCTATGTTCTGTATCTATGTGTGCCCAGCTCAGCACTCCCTGTGCGTTTCAGTGAGACGTGATGGTGATTGAGCCCTTAACCACACGCAGAATTTATTTATGAGCTTCTTAAATTGGGGTTTTGGTGGGAAGATACAGTAGCCAGGCAGGTATTTTGGATGACGGGTAAGGACCCAAGTCCTCATTGCTCATGCAAACAAGAAGTTAAAAATTTAACCAGGTGCTTTGCCATCATGTAAAGGCTGAATGAAGGCTGCAGTACTGAGAGACTATAGCTCTGTCACCTCGGGTGCTGTAACATGTTTCCTTATAAACATTTTGTGACTGTGGGGGAGAGAATGAAGCTTGGGAGCAAAACTGAGGCGGGGACTTCCCCAGAGGATGGATTAGCTGGAAAGCAGCTAGAGGAGAGATCTGGTGTTAGTGCAGCTGCTGGAGAGCAGCTGCCGGGAGGGAGGAGATCAGCCTCTCGCTCTGAAGGGGTTGGTGTGGTAGGTTCCCATGCAGAGCACGTGTGGATAATGCGAGCTGCAAACGCTGCTGCCTGCTCCAGCCACCGGTACCGAGCGAGCCGGGAGCATGGGGCAGGTGGCTTGGAAGGGTTTATTTCTATCGCTTTTTGATTATAAAACGGAGAAATACGTCATTGCGAAGAACAAGAAGGTGGGGATTCTCTATCGAGTGGTGCAGCTCTCCATTCTGGCTTACCTGGTGGGGTAAGGATCACCCTGCATTTCACATGCTGCTGCGGCTGCATTTGCTTGCTGTGTTGTGATGAAGATTCATATAGGATACTCTGCATGCAGTGACAGCTTGCTGTGCCTTGTGATTTTAATGCGGATAGTTATGCTTGTTTATACCGCTGGATTTGGTTATGTCTAATACATTATATCTGATTTTTCACCTGCTAGAGATTGCTAGATTCAGTTCTACCTTCCAGATTAACGTTGGGTTAAAAATAGATCAAATGGCCGTACGGCTTTGTACTGCATTATTTACGCCTTTATTTCTGTATTCCGTGGGAACGGTGCCAAACCTTCACTCCTGACTCATTAGAAACAGCAGCATTTATGGCCACGGTTGTTGAGCCCTGGGACAAACCTGGGCTGTCTGCGTGACTGCATGACATGCTCAAGTCTAAATGGGAGGGAACCAGGCACAAAGTGGCAGATTTCATTGCTGGAGCGGGCTGCAGCAGCCGGGGCTGTGGAGTCAGAGGCAGCGTGAAAGTTGCCTGCCTGGCATTTCTTTCAGAACAGGGCGAGTTGGCACGGAGATAGCTAGAGCACCTCTCGGAAAGGGCCCAGTTCTGCCAGAAGCTGGTCACACTGACCTACAACAAACACGGCAATACTCCTTGCAGCTCGCAGGATCGGACATGGAATTACCCAGCCTGTGTGCTGCCTGTGGCCACGGCTTCCCGGAGTTTCTGAGGCTTTGCAGAATGTGATTCATAGGTCTTTACCCTCTCACTGTCTGTGCTTCTGAGTCCCTTCACCTTTCTCACATCTCCTGCTTTCACTGATTAAATATAGCAGAGTAATTTTGACGTGCTGGGATTATTTATAGAAAGGGGCACAGTTCCGGAGCCTGCTTTAGTTAGCAGGGCAGAGATGAAGTCTCAGCAGTCTGGCATGTATTAGCTGCTAAAGGAGGAATCCTGTAGATAACATTGCTGAGGACACATCCTCCGTCCAAGAGGGATATAGCACGACAGTGACCGTGAGTGTTCAGAGACTGTCTAGGCCACAGAGGCTTTTTTCTTCCCTAGGCAGCTATTGCCTTCTGCAAGGCTTTGGCACCGTGGCTGATGGTGCCTGCAGTGACTCCTGCGTGGCTGGGGGCTACCGCAGGTCCCAGCCGTGGCAAGTGTTAGTCTGGCTGCTTGATTACGTACCTGTACCTGTACCTGTTCAGGGGCTGGCTTGGGGCTTGGGATTATCAAACCCCTCCGGACCATTTCTTGCATGTAGCTGCTATTTCTCCCCCAATTCACTGCAGAAAATGTAAGGGTCTGCTTTTTAGCTCTCCCGGGAGAGAAAAACAGTGTTCTTGGGGAAAACAGGAAAGTAGGAAACTTCACAGGGGTGGGGGATGTTATTATTCAGGTTTGTCCCAAGTAGCAGGCGAGGGGCAGCACATGTGGGTGCTGCTCAGCCTCAGAGATGGCTGCGTTCCCCTTCTGCATGCAGCAGGGCGCTCCAGGTCAGGGCACTGCAAAGGGGAACTGTGCCAGCAAACGCAGCCTGCGTCCCTCTCCCCAAACCTGTCCCAGCACCCTCAGCTTCTTCAAGGGTCCGGGTGATTTGTTGTCTTGGCAGGTGACTTTGGCAGTATTGTGGAGAAGCTGGAGGCATTTCATTTAACCCAGAGAGGTTTTCACCCTATGGTACGGAGCTCTTGCTGCTTCAAGTGGGAAGAAGTAAGCAAAACCTTTCCTGGGAGTGCTTAGTGAGGCAGCAGCTCTTCCAGGTGTGCTGGGGAGAAGCCTGAAGCACAGTGCAGGGGCCAGGGTGCACTCAGGTTGTTACCATCCCACCGGCTTACAAAAGATCCTGTATCCAGCTGAGAATATTCCCTACAGATTTCTGTTAGTGATACTCAGTTCACCTGCTGGAATTGCATCTCCCCAGCCACGGGCTGTGACGGCAGACTGCTAAAATGGGAGCAAGTCATGTATTTGTGAAACCACACTGCAACTTGCAAAAGCTGATATTATTTTTCATCTCGAGGAAGACAGAGCCCTGCCCTCCCCACTTTCCATGGAGCTTGCACAGGGCAGGGACGTGGGAGGTTTTGGTTTTTTACCCTGTGACCACTTATTACACCTTTCCCTGCATGTGGGGTTTTGGTCCTGACTTTTCCTCCAGTGCTGTAGAGATGCACAGCTTGTGTCAAAAAGTTTATTCTAAATTTGTAGTAGTAGTTGCAGAGGGTTTGGTGTCGTTGGCATGTTTTGATTTGCCCTTGAATGGTGTTTGGCCTTGGTGTAAATCTTCCCTGTTCCCTGACCCTGCTTGCTAATGCTGCTGCCTGCTGTGTTCTTTGCAGGTGGGTGTTTGTTGTCAAGAAAGGCTACCAGGACACAGACACATCCCTCCAGAGCTCTGTCATCACCAAGATGAAAGGGGTAGCCTTCACCAACACCTCGGAGCTGGGGGAGAGGCTGTGGGATGTTGCAGACTACGTGATCCCTCCACAGGTTGGTGTCGTGCTTCGAGCCCAGAGGGCAACTGAGCACCACGCAGCCATTCGCTGCCCCCTTCCCCCCAGTGCTGGGCAGAAGGAAAATGGATCAAAAGGCTGAGGAATGGAGATAGGACGGGGAGGGGTTGCTCACCCATTAACGGTCACGGGCAAAAGACAGGCTGTTAGGGGAAGAGAAAACCCATCACTTTATTTCCAAACACTAACGATAATGAGACTGGGACAGCGAGAAGTGTTGTCATATCTTAAAACCACCATATCTTAAAAACACCTCCCCACACTCTCTCCTTCTTCCTGGGCACAGCTTTGTAGCAGATATTTCTACCTCCTCCCCCAGCAACACAGGGGCAGGGGATGGGGGGTGCAATCAGTCTGTGGCTTTTTCCTCGAAGGTGGGGCCAGCACTCTGCTGCATTCTCCCCCCTGCTCCACGTCGGGTCCCTTTCACAGGAAACACTCCTCCCCAAACTCTCTCCACCGTGAGTCCTCCCGATGGGATGCATTGCTCTCAAGATGCTCTGGTGGAGGTCACCTCTGCATGTTGCAGTCCTCCCAGTGCCAAACTACAACAGTGGGGGGCTTTTTTCTTCCTACAGGGTCCTGGGGATCCTCCACAGGTGGGTCCCTGCTCCTCTGGTGACCCCAATGGGTGGCAGAGGGGTGGCTCTGCCATTTCACCACAGGATACAGGGGGGGCTTTCTGCTGGTGGAAAGGCTGAAGTGATGTATCCAGGTCTTTCCTGTGGATAAGCAGGAGGTGTGCTACAAGAAAGCGATGCTGTACCTTCTGTTAGGGCTTCCCAGCAAATCCCAGAGCAGCCTTGTCTGTCTCGCAAAGGTCTGTGCTCCTTGGCAAGCAGCACCACGCACTCAGCTGAGCAAAGTGTCTGCTTGCCTCTGTTCTGGGGCACGGGGCAGCCCAGAGTGGGGGGGAGATGGAAAGAAAACGGGGTGCAATTTGAATGATGAGGGTTGTTTGAAACGTGTCTGGCTAAACCTGACTTGCTGCTTCCTTGACTTGGACAAAGTGACATCATAGCTGATGCTTAAGGGGAAGAGATGGCAGCAGATGTGGCCCGGCACCAGGCTGGAAATTGCCAGGGGCTGTTTGTGCTTTCCCTGCTAGTGTCCACCCTGTGCACGGAGAGGTGTGAGGGGAGAATCGGGGTCCTGTGCTGACAGGGGGTACAAAGCTGTAAATTGAACAACTTACTTGTCTTGTACACAGGAATAAAACTTCACCTTCCTCCTGCTGCAGCCCACCTTTACTCAGAGCTGTGGGGCTGTGCTCTGCATCTCCACCAATTTCAGGGCAAAGCCTCAGCCTCAGGCCAGCGTGCGCGGTGCAGCAGGGAGGCCAGGCAGTGTGCTTGCTGTGCCTCTTGGCCAGGCTGTGGGGAAGCCCTGGGACACTTAGCAGGTGGCTGGTGTGCACACCCAGAAATGAAATGGTGACGGCGACCAGTATTTTAACCTGTCAGATGTTTCTCCTGTGACTCAGTGGTCTTGTTACTGCGTGTTGGTTTATTGGGAGGCCTTGCAGAGTGGTGTCCTGAGTGAACATCACCAGCTCTGCCTCCTGGTGTGCTCTGCAATGCAGATATCTGCACTAAGGCATCATGAAGCCCAGCGTGACTCTGCCATCAGGCTACGATATTGAATCCAGCATTACTGCAGCCTGCCCCGGTGTACATCAGCCTCCAGCCATCATGGTGGTGTTAGACCCTGGGCTCACAGTGAAACTCAGCAACTTCTGTGGGCTGTGAGTGCAAATGTGGACATCTCATGAGCTTTCCTGCCCTGTGTGGAGCAGGGCCCCTCACCCCAAAAAGGCCATTGAAGGACTCGAGCGTGGCCAGAGAAGGGCAACGGAGCCGGGGCAGGGTCTGGAGCACAGGTCTGCTGGGGAG
>NW_020799124.1:4314650-4322852 GCF_003259725.1 Athene cunicularia | reverse complement strand
CCTGTAGGCAAGGAGAAGAGGTGGCTGCTCTGTGTGACCTTTTCTGTGATGTCTGTGCTGCAGGAGTTAAGACTGGCCGTTGTTTGAAAGACAGGGACAGTTTCAGGAGGACTTGTGAGATACTGGCTTGGTGCCCAGTGGAGAAAAGATCCAAGCCCAAGTACGTGGCCATCCTATGCTGTTTCCAAGCTTGAGTTGCTTGGCCTGTGTGTCATTCAGGGGAGTTTCTGGGTTCCCTCTGCTTGGACGCTTGCTTGAATGTTGGCTGTTCTAGTGCAGGAGGGAGCTCTGCATGGCTCCCTGGCACGACGGGCCCCTCTGTTCCCTCCTGCTTGGCTCACTGGCTGTCCCAGAGCTGTTTTCAGCTCTCTGCTTCCTCCCCAACCCGCACACTCCTCACCAACTCCCTGCTGGCAGCGTGGGGAAAGTGGCACAGCTGACCTGGTGCCGAGGGATGAAACTGAGCTGTTTCTAAAATGACAAGTCAAGTTTTAGCATGTGGGCGGGGTACAAACGTAAAGCAGATAAACCTTTCTCTTTCAGGAAACCACTTCTCGCCAGTGCAGAAAACTTCACTGTTTACATCAAGAACTCAATCCGCTTCCCCAAGTTTAAGTTCTCCAAGTAAGTTCAGGTGCTTGGAGATCCCTCTGTCATCTCCATCACAGAACAAATAACCTCAGTTTGCTTCACTGTCCTCTTCCTGCCTGAGGGTTGGGGTGTTGAGGCAGCTGTTCCCTCTTCTGGGGCCTTTGGCTTCAGACTGTTCGGAAACAATGAGGTGATGAGGCCTTGGAGCTTCTCAGAGAGCAAGTGGGATAAGGCTGTGCTTCACCTGCGATGGATCCTACAGCACGGGGTGCACCAGAGCTCCTAGGGCCGATGGATCTGTCCACCAGCCAGTGCATGGTCAGGTTCCTGAGCTGCTTCTGCTCACGGATATTCCTCTTCTTCCATAAAAATGAAGGTGCCTGGACAAGGCTGGGAAAATGCAAATTTAACAATATTTGTTTGTATTTGCTGCTACAATATGAACAAAATACAGACCTGTAGAAAGGAGTGAGTTCTTGTTGTTCTTCCAGGCTCAGCCAGACATTTCTGGCATCTTTATTTCTTTTCCTTGAGAAAACCAGGCGGCCCTGGAGCACTCTGGAGTTCTTTCTTGAGCCCAGATTCAGCAGGTCTAGTCCTTGTCTGGCCTGGAGGTCATTTTTGTGTGGGCAGACTGACTTCACTGGGCCAGCAGTGGAAAGGCTCGCGGGGTGAGGAGGCTGGTGACAACGTGCCATTTCTGCTGTGCACGAGGGTGCTGGAGAAACCTCTTGTCTCTGCAGTCTTGGTGGCATAGGCTGTGCAGGCAAGCAAAGAGGGAGACAAGGTGGCTTTGCCTTTTCCCTACATGCAGGGTGAATGTGCTGGCAACTGACAACGAGTCCTACCTGAAGAGCTGCCGCTACAGCACAGAGCATCCCTACTGCCCCATCTTCCTCCTGGGGAACATCGTCAGGTGGGCTGGGAGCGACTTCCAGGAAATGGCCTTGGAGGTAGGAGTGTCCCTGGGGTTCCAGTGGCTTCCCAGCTGGCCGCGTGGCTCTCTGGCTGGTGGGGAGGAGAGCCCAGGGAGCTGCCTCCTGCCCAGGGTGCAGTGGAGAGGTGCTTAAATTCAAGCTGCTCTCGTTTGTCCTGTCCCCAGGGAAGGGGAGGCAGGACACTGTGGCTCCTCTGGAGGAGATGGTTGGGTCAGTTATCTGCTACTCAGGGCTGCCCAAACCACTGCCCTGCCAGCAGGGTCTCTGTTTAATTGCAACATTACCACACCACTGGTTTAAACCCAGAACTCTGGAAGGCCAGTGGGGGTCCTCTGCTTAGAGAATGCCCCGGGAGGCTTCCTCTGTGGGAAATGGACACGTTTCTGCACAGAGTCCTGGGACTGCAGCACCAAAGAGGCTGCGACCCCGTTTGTGCAGCCCAGGGGGGAAGATGGGGCCAGTGTGTGGCATCCCGGGAGGCAGAGGGTGAGAAGAGTGTAAGCTTTGTGCTGGCTTCTGCACTTGTGAGCCTCATCCCTGCATGAAAGAGCCTTTTCTCCACTGAAGTATGCTACAGCCACTTGAATGAAATCAGTGTCCTGGGATGAGAAACCTCCTCCTAGGATACCAGCACAGGGAAATGTAGGGCTGTGTGTAATGTGAGTAGTACCACAAGCATGACCTTAGCCCGTGCAGGAGTGCGTGTGCTCGTGTCTGTGACCAGAAGCACAGCTGTTCTTGTCCCTGGGGAAAACTTGCCCAAGGATCTGACAAATTTGAAGACACTTTAATTGATCTAAGCTTAAAAAAAACCTCACACTGTCTCTCTCTTTCATTAAGGGTGGTGTGATAGGAATTCAGATTGAATGGAACTGTGATCTTGATAAAGCCCCTTCTGAATGTAATCCTCACTATTCTTTTAGCCGGCTGGATAACAAGTTTTCAGAAAAATCCATCTCTTCTGGGTACAACTTCAGGTAAGTAAAGAGGAGACTACGATGCAGTACCACAGTTGGGCTGGGCTGGTTTGGCTGTTGGAGCTTGGCACTGAGGTAGTGCCAGGCTCTGCCCCAGCCGGGCACGCTGCTTTGCAGAGGAGGGGAGGGAGGGAGCCATGCTCATGGCACCTTAGAGCTGTTTTTGACAGGGAAATAGATCTGTTTGAAGAGATAGGTGAATTCAGATGGGTTCCTGGAGGTGAGGGAGGGCAGGTGATGGAGTTAAAAATCAATATTGTTGTATTCCAGGTTTGCCAAATATTACCGGGATGCTGAGGGGGTCGACTACCGGACGCTCATTAAAGCATATGGAATCCGCTTTGATGTGATGGTGAATGGCAAGGTGAGGCCCCAGGGCAGAATGTTTTAGAGCCTGGAGAGGAAAAAAAAAAAAAGTGGGGGATATTTCTTAGTGGGAAGGCAGCGCTGGGTTGAGAACAGCCTCCCTGGCTTGTCGTAGCAAACGGCTCCTGCCATTCATCCATGTGGAGCTCACCCTATACAGGGAAGGAGATGACCTGGAGGGCGGATGAGTCTGGTCTCCTCTACCTAAAACCAGGCTCATGTAAAGTCTGACAGAAGTAAACGTGCCCCAGAGACGTGTTTTCCATGCGTATGCACTGCAGAATAAAGAAGCCTAACCCAGGGATGACGCAGGATTAGAAATGCAGCCGTGGACAGTTGGATCTGAGGCGCACACAGAACATCAGCCTCCCAGATTGTTCACTGCCTGCTTGTTGCTAACAAAACACACCCACAGGCACTAGTAGCTTCCACTGTGTTTATACCACACCCTTCAGTTTGTTTCTTGAGTTCTTCTTTCACTGAGTACTTCTTGACCTTTTTTTTCTTTTAGGCAGGGAAATTTAACATCATCCCCACCATTATCAATATCGGTTCGGGGCTCGCTCTCATGGGAGCGGTAAGTGAAGGTATTTTCTTAAAGTACCATATTGGGACTCAGATCCCTCACTGAGCTGCTAAGAGGATAAAATGGGACGGTTGGTTTGTATCTTCTCCAGCAGAGTTTTTGCTGCTCTGACTGCTTGGTCAGGTGCGTGTCTGTGTCCTGTCTCAAAGGCAGGACCTTAATGTACCTTGAAGTCTAAATACCCCCAAGATTACATAGAGTATGAAGGAAAACATGGCTCCTACAATGTATTCTTTTCTAATTAATGCTCATTGTTAATTAGATCAGAACACTTCCTCTTCTACTCCAAAAATATTTGAATGTCCTTTCTCTTTGCAGGGAGCCTTCTTTTGTGACCTGGTGCTGCTGTATCTGATTAAAAAGAGTAACTTCTATCGAGGCAAAAAGTATGAGGAAGTAAAGTAAGTGGGCTTGGCTTCTGTGTTTAAACATAATGGCTTTATTATTATGACTAATAGAAATAGAAGGAGATACGGGAACACAGTAAACATTAATGGCAAACAAAGGCCAATTCCAGGAAATTATATTCCTCCGAATGAGTTCAGCCAAGTTACTCCCTCCCTCCGTAATTCAGTGCTGCAGTTAGTTGGGGAGCAAGGAAGCTGCTGTGTCATGGTTGGACTATAAATGGCCTCGAGCTGTCGGTTTATAATGATTGAAGATGGAACTGGGGCAGCTCCAAGAGCTCCAGAACCTCACGAAACGGAGAACTGGGGCTTTAGCTGTACGAGGGTGATGGTCTTTGCAGAGAGGTGTGGCTGGGAGCCTCTTGCCCACACTGCCTGAAACAGAAATAGCCTGCTTGCCTTGTCTGTCACCTTTGCCTGTTTCCTCAGGTCCAGTTCCAGGAAATCGTTATCGAGCCCTGCACTGAATGGGAACCAGAGCCCTGAGCAGCTCGGAGGGCTCTAGGCACAGCAGTGGGTCTGCCAGCTGGAGTCGTGTTCCAGGGAAACCACACCAGTGTGAAATCACACCAGGACTGGGAGGTGGAGATACCCCAGACCAGGTCTGCTCTCTATTATTGGAATTTCCAGAGGAAAAAAAAAAAAAAAAAGTCCTTTAAAGAACGCCCTTCATTCCCAAAGATGTTCTCTGGTATCCTGAGCTTGCAACAACGTGTCACCACTATGGATTTATAAAAGGATTTTATAAAAGGAAAAAGAAGGCACCAAGTGAATGTTTTTATATCTGTTGGTAGATCTGTCTGTGCCAACGTCACTAGCCAGAGTTAGCCTGTGGCTGTGCTTTGCTTCCATGGGGGGAAGAGCCGTGATGTGCAACACCACTGGTGCTCTCGGGAGGGCTGAGATTCAACCTGTCTCCTGCTCCACTGGCTTGTGGCCACCCCTCCCGACTCTCCCTTCTGTTCCGTGCAAGATTAGATGTCAAGCAGCAGGACTGCTCTTGTCGGGGAAATGCAGCGTTTCCCTTCTCAGAGCCCAGGGGAAAAGGGGCTTGTTACCCTACAACGCCCCTGCTGAGCGGGCCTGGGTCAGGGTGGGGCAATTACTCTTTTTTTGTGGGGGGTGTGTATCCATTAGGGCTGGAAACGGTGCTCCTCCAGGAAAAGCCTTTGTCACGGCTGCAACAAGGTGCTCTGCTCATCTCAGGAACGGCAGGAGACAGTCCTGCCGCAGCGCTGACTGGAGAATCAGCTCAGCCGTGGCTGGGTCCCAGCTACGTCACCCGCACCCACCGTCTCCATTTGCAGTTGGCCCAGAGAAGCCACCTTTCAGAGCACAGAGCAGGTAACAGCAGGCAGAGGAGCACGCTGAAGCAAGGCAGGGAGCGAGGTTGTAGTGGCTGACGGGGCGGGGCAGGGGGTGAGCACACTGGAAAGCAGCGTGGCACTGGGAGCACCTGCGCAGGGATGCTCTTGGGTTCTCCCTCCTCTGTCCAGTGGCTGGTTCCGTTTGCTGAGGATCGACCCTTGGGCATCGCTTGCTCATTGCTCATGGTGGGGAGAGATCTGGGCGGGGGACTTCATGCTTCTGCTGGTTTTCGTAGTAGCCCGAACTGTACTGCAGAGACTGAAAAGGGGAGCTCTGTCAGGTGAGATGGATTTTGCCAGATTCTTCCAAATATACCAACAGGAGGAAAATTTAGAGGCCAGATGTCTGCTAGTTCACCCCTCTGGTAACTGCCCATACAAGTGCTCCTTTGTTTCTTGACAGAGAAACGTTTCATTGCAGCCTGTTTTGTGAATTTATGCTCATGTGGGGATGTAACTAATCTCAGAAAAGTGCTTATAGAATATCATTGTTTAAAGTTTGCATTTGCTTAAGCTGACAAGAACCGACCCACCAGCTCCTGAAGACAGTAGGTGAATAAATACTCCTGCCTCACTTAAAGCTTCCACACCGTGGCTTGGCGCAGACTGATCAGTGTTCTGTAAATGCTGCCGTGTCGCCGCTGATCAGGAGTCGTCACGGCGAGGATTTAGTGTTTCTGTGCGCTCTTTGAACACCAAGATTTAAAAGACTCCTGCTGCAGCATCCTTACTAGTGCTAGGAGAGCTGTAGAGGGTGGCGTTACAGAGCAGCTGTGAGCGAGTATTCTGCAGAAATGGAAAGAGCAAGTTGCACTCACCGGTGCTTTAACTTTAAGGTGGTTACTCTGAGGGTACAGGTTGATTTTAAGTTGAAATTCATCTTTGCTAGCAGTGGCAAGCTCTGAATGCAGTCACTGATAGCAAATCCCAGCCTAGGCCACTCCCTCTGCATCTGCTCAGATGCAAGTAATTATGGAGTGAAACATTTAGCCAGAAAATAAGAATTAAACACTAGACTTACTTAAAATAATTTAGGATAAGCTGTGTACCTCTGATGCTGTACTTGTATCCAAAGCCTCCTCTAGGCAAACACACTCGCCCTGTGTGTAACTGCACTAGTCTGGCCTGTTAGAATTACCGAGCCAAACAAACGGCACAGGCTTCTCACTGTCAGGGCTTCGTTCTATTTGATCATTTCTGGATGGTGAAACACATGGTGAACCCCACATGTGACATCAGGCCAAGGCACAACTCACGGAGACCAAGAAGCTCATTGTAACACGTAAAGCTGACTGTGCTCCACGGAAACCAAAACATCCCCTTGGTAGATGACCAAAGTGATTTCCTGAATTTAAGTCTTGAGGGACTTCAAGTCCCCAAAAGTCCCTAGAATATTTCCCTTCTTTATACCCAGTGTTTAACACAATTCCCGCAACTTTTGCCATCGATAAAACATAACCAGATCCCTTCTCAGGAGCTCGTTTTATTTTTTTTTTTTCTCCTTGTATTTAATGTACAGCAATAAAATTTGTCTCTTTAGGGCAATGCTCTCCAAGACTCTTCTGTACAGTGTGGTTTTTAGGTTGCACACACCACCTTTTCTTTGTGATACATACTTATGCTAAGCAAGTCAATTAAACACTTCAGTTTGCACAAGCAGGTCTATAGCAAAGATACTGCCCCTCTGGTGAGTGATCAGCATTTCCTTTCTGTTCCTGCCAGAGGAACCACAACCACACACTGTTCATTGTGGAAAGTGCCAGCAGGCTTACAAGTGTGTTCTGTAGAGTGAGCTGGCAGGTAATGAGACACTGCACACACTTGGTTGTCTGTGTTTCACTGGACACAACAGTACTAAAAAGGAGCAAAGTGTGACTTGTGAGAGCATTACTTATCAACTTTGGTATATGCCAGTGAACAATATCCATGACAGTGTCATTTACTGATAGCATGTCCATACAGCAATGGTGGAAATAACATCTGCATTAGCAACTCCACTACATTTCTGTAGCAAACCTTCATATACACTTAATTACATGCTACTGTGTGGTATTTCCTTGTGTCAGTAGATTATTTTTTGAGTGCTGTGTTACACGCTGCCTTCACCAGTATTTGTGTGCAGGGACAGGCAGCAAATCTAGAAGGGATTTATAACTGGCACATCTCATCCAAACTGCGAAGAATACAAGGGACTGGCATTAACCACAACTCACAGTTGTGCCTGCAATTAGGGACAGGAGTTATTCCTTAACGACCAAACAAATGGGAGGCATCTGTGTGGTGTTTCACATTCTGTTTAATTAGAACAGTACTACTGATTCATGTGTACTTGGACATAATTTACCGACAGTATTAATACAAGCAATGAACAACAGTTTAAAAGGTGAGCTGGCCTAGTTGTGTAGATGAATTCTGGCAACAGTCCTCCCGCTTTATTAAAAACCACTGCAGCTAAAGTGGCTCCTGGTTGGTTTAGTAGACATGAACCATGCCGTAGAGGAAAGTCCAGAACAGGACATATGTGAAGAGCCCTCCTATAAGCCCCCCCGTGAAAAGCGGCCTTCGGGATTTAAAGTACTTGTTCCATCGCCGTCCGGCTTTTAACACCAGGAGCACGGAGAGGAGGACGGAAGCCAGGAAGTAGAAGATGAAGCCGTGCAGGCCGGTCAGGCCGAGGATCCCCGCCGTGGCTCCCGACAGGGCCGAGACCGAGGTCCTGCAATAGTCCAGGATGGCGGCGTTGCCCCGCACCGCCGCCTCGCTGATGAACTGCGCCCCCTCGCGCTTGGCCACCACCGCGGCCATGGCTCCCAGCCGGGCTCGGGCTCCTCCTCCCGCCTAACGACACTGGGGTAAAGGAGACACGCGCTGCACGGGCCGCGGGGCGGGCTGGCCCGGCGCAGCCCCGCTCCGCGCTGAAGCGGTGCCTCCCGCGGGGAGCCCGCTCGGCTCCGGGGCGGTCGCTGCCGC
>NW_020799124.1:4232984-4314600 GCF_003259725.1 Athene cunicularia | reverse complement strand
GGGCTGCGGCCCCCCGCCTCCTGCTCGGGCGCCGCTTGGGTCAGCGGGACAAGGAGCTGTCACGGCCGCCCCGCGGACACGCGTGTTCCCCTCTGTGCAGCAGTTCCTGCGCCTCCGCGGCCCTGCTGCCGGCGTGGCCGAGCGCTTCGGCCGGTGCCCTGCACGCCAGGGGCAGGACGCGCACCCACCTGGCCTGGGCGGGGTTTAAGTAGTGACTCAAAGTCTGTTAATTGCTTTAATCAGCAAGCAGTGCAAGCAAGGGTCCCCGTGGTTTCTTCCACGCGTTCCACTGCTAAGTCTTCCCGTGCTGTGGGTGGGGTGAGCGCGGACTCCACTGAGGAACGTGGTGCCGCTCCCAGCCCCCGGAGCAGGCAGCCCTCGGGGTGGGGGAGCCACCCTGCGCGGCCAAGCAGGCTGGACCCTGGGGGGAGCCTCAGCCCGGGAACCTGGGGGAAGCTCTGGAATGTCTGAGAAGAATCACAGAATGGTTTGGGTTGAAAGGACCTTTAAAGGTCAGCTAGTGCCACCCACCTCCCGCTAGAGCAGCCTGAAGAACTTTTGAGTGGTTACTGTTTTGGTTAAGACTGTGACTCTTATCTTGGCTCAAGAATTGCAGAAACCAGCGTTTATACAATACGTAGGTAATGCATAAGGCTTGTCAGACGCCTGTGTTCATCAGACAAGGAACCTGCTTCTGGATTACAAAAGTGTGTTGATAAGTTATCTTGAACCATCCTAATAATAGGTTGTTATTTCCTTTGATAGGGCTGGGCAGGAACACAAAGCACATGACTAAAGAGCAGGGTGATTCCAGCTGTGAGGGACTGCCAGTTACCCAGACGTGAATCCTGTTTAGAGACCTGCTCTGTTTTTCCCTTGTACCCCTGGGCAGCACTGAGTAGTTAAGGAGCTTGGCTGTATCACGGCACAGGCGCCCTTGGGACGGGCTTGTGGGTGGCTCCTGTCCTGCCGTTCTGTGGTTGGGCTGAGGACAGGGCAGAGCCAAGTGCTGTCAACCCCTCGGGCGCATGTGACCGACAGCCAGCGTGCCACGGGAAGGCTGGGTGCTGCCCAGGGGGGTTGGAGCTGGCTGCCTGCAGTGTCCAAGCTCACCAAGCTGTGATGCAGCCAGCTCTGGTAGGTTTACGTTATCTCTGTGAGGGACAGTCTAACTGGGCCTTAAGTATCTGTGCCTGAAACACACTTGCTGTTTCTTCCAGCAATCACAATACTCAGCTATTTTATCTTTTTTCAGCAAAGAATCGAAATACATAAGCTTCGTCAGGGTGACAATTTGATTCTGGGATTCAGCATTGGAGGGGGCATTGATCAGGATCCTACTCAGAACCCTTTCTCTGAAGACAAGACTGACAAGGTCAGACGCTTTGTTTTGTGCAGCAATTCTCTCTGCAAAGGCTGAGCATACCCAGCTCAGCCAGCCAGCTCCACTCACTTGCGTCTGTGCTCTGTCCTCTCCCATAGCTATTTTACTCTGCCATGTTATCATTTGCAGGCTGAGCTTGCTTTAAGTTAGCTTTCTGCCGTTTCTATTTTCCAACATTGCACAAACCTGTTTTTAACTGAATTCCATAATACACTACAAAGTATTTTTGCGCTGTCCCATCTTTAGCAAATGACCGCTGACTTTTTTCCAGGGTATCTATGTAACAAGGGTGACAGAAGGAGGTCCAGCAGAAGTTGCAGGACTTCAGATTGGAGATAAGATCATGCAGGTAAACACCAGGACGAGTACTAACGTGGTACTGGGTGCACACTACAGAGACATTTCTGCTGGGGGAAATGCTGCCTCCTGGGCACTTCCCAGGATAGTCTGTGGGGTTTATAAACTGAGCTGTGGCTTAAGCATCTCTACTACATAGTTCCAACAGAACAGTTACAGGACAGCTGCGAGTCCATGCACCTGCCTCATTTTGTGTTTTTTCCCTAGGTGAATGGCTGGGATATGACAATGGTGACCCATGACCAAGCTAGGAAGAGGCTGACTAAAAGGAATGAAGAAGTGGTACGGCTGCTGGTGACCAGGCAATCCCTGCAGAAGGCTGTGCAACAATCCATGATGTCCTAATCAATCAAGTTGGGGAAGGGTTGGGGAGGGAGATAAATAGACTGGTATCAAGCAAGGAAACAAATGCTAGACCTGGACAGGTTGTCTGGAAGGAGGACATGTACCTAACTGTGGTAAACACTTTTTTTTTTTTTCTTTCTTTCCTTTCTCTGGTTTAACTGGCAGTAGTAAAACTCTACTCCCCCCAGCAAGAGTGCTTCTCTAAAGTCTTCCCTGCAGGTACACGGTTAAGACTTTATTATATAGTCATGGCTTTGAGGAGGACAGGACAAACCCCATTTATGTAAGGGAGCAACTGGAAAAGCCTTAACTTTGACAGGATTCTTTTATAGCACAAACCAGGAAATGTGGTTTCTGCTATGGAAGGTAAGAGGATTTGCTGTGCTTAAGCTTTTAGAAGTGAACTGTCCTGTCCTGCTATCAAATTAGAATGCCAGCATTAAGAGTTGCACACTGCTGTGGGGAGCAACACTGTACTAATCCCACACTGTGTGCTAGCTAGCTAGAGTATGCCGAAGGGTTTGGGGCATTACGGCTTACTGCAGAGATTCCCTGTGCAAAGCAGCCTCTTCAGACAAGAAACAATTAAGTAACACAGAAGTGTTAGATTAATGCCTGTGAAGCACACTAGAAGTTCACACACACTACAGTTCAACTGCACTGTCAGAGTAAAAACTTTCCTTGTTCCCAAGTAATTTGTAACATCAAGTGAATCAAGTTTAAATGAAAGGAATATGGAGCAGGAAAGAAAACACTATTGCTGAATTTAAAAAAAAAAGAGCTGCTTGTAGCTGTAATCTTTGGTTCTTCATTCCACTCTTAGCAGACTTGAGGTGGGAGGGGTAGATTTTGGTCTGTCTTCTAGAAGACTGCTTAAATCACTGATTTATTGGATGGAAGAGATGAATATGCCAGTAACTTGCAAAAGTGCCTCTTGACCAAACTTAAACTTCTGGTAAGATGTTTCAATCTACATGCCACAGGATTTAAGATCCTTGCTGCAACACTGAGTTAATTATCTAGCATCCTCGTGGTTTGTTAACCAGCTAGCTTTACAGTTATCCAAAAACTGGAGTTCTCAATCCCCATCAGTTGATTTTATACACTATCTATACTTTCCTTTAGCAGTCTTCAGGTAAGCTGTTGTAAATAGAACATGAGGAGGTGGCAGACTAACTTATTCAGTACATTACTGCTGTGCCATGTATGTATGTTGTGATTGATGCATCTCAGACACACCAGCAGATGCCTATTTACCATTTTTTATAATCTATGGAATTATTACAATCCTGCTTTTCAATTTTGTAACTTAAAAGTTCAGTGGTAAAATTTTAAGGCTTTCAAGTTGAAGTTATTTTTGTTACTATAAAGATACACTGCTATTTGTACTGCTATTTCACTTGATTTTACACACAATAAAACAAGAGTTTGATTTCCTGAGCTGTTTCTCCTAACATTAAGAATGCTACTTCACTTGACTGCCTCTGGCTGAGACCTTCTTTCTGGCTCAGAGTGGATTGTGGACTACATCAACACACTGCAGTCTGAGGTTAGTAAAGTCTGGTTTTACTGGGGGGGAGTTGCAGTGTTAGTGAGCTGTTAAATCATCTGGTCTCTAGCAGGGGGAGAAGGGGCTCTAGTTTTTATGTTCACACCTAGTAAGACAGAGTAGCTTTTAAGCATTCAAGTAAAGTACAAATACATGGATTCCTTTCTGGTTTTTTAAAGGGTATAATGCTTATCTCCAAGTAACTCAAGACCTTGATCTCTACCTAGAACAAACCACATGTAGTTATGAAGTTGTCCGGGAACAAAAATGTGTTTAATTATGGGGCTGTTAACATGATACACTTAAATAATCTCTTTGATAAATCTTTAATCTTTACCATCCACCATTTAGGATTCAAGGCATGTCAGTAGAACTGAGCAAAATGAAGTTAGTGCACTAGAAGTATTCAGATAAATCTGAACATTTGCCTTAGCACCTTTGAAAGATCTTTTAGTGAGAAGAATAGTTTCTGCTTCTTAGTTTTCTTTTAATAAAGAGCTCAGGTCCTAATATTCATGTATTATTTGCTACTAACTTCATTATTCTTTTTTATGTGCCACTACATCTGTTAACAGCCAACCTGAGTGGTGTTTTACTGTGATCTGTCTGTGGAGTCAGCAGCAGCACTTTGATACACAGACAGTCTTTGGTCTTTACATTAAAATATTAAGTGGTTGCTTAATCATCTCAGATTTTTGGAAGCCAGAACTTGGCTCTTTGTGCTTTGCTTCCAGTCAGAAAGATATTACTCTGGTCTTTCTCTTCCCTGTTAATGTTGCCACATGTTGCTTGGACAGCTCATGCTAAGCTGTCTGCAGCTGCACAGGCATGAGTCTTCCAAGTGGTGGCTGGAGAGCTTGTTGTCCTTTAAGGCATCTGGCAGTCAGCATTTGGCAAGGCAACAGCTTGTATTCCATACCAGAGAGTATCAGAGTAAAAACAGAGATCAGGATCTGCAGTTCTAGTAACTGGCAGTTGGCATCTTGAAAGCCCTCAGCCAGGGGAGGGGCAAGTTCAATTTAAAGTTGTTGTCTTCACAAGTGATGTTATTCACAACGTTCATACCCTTGTCTCCTATAAAGGCAGTAGTGCTGGACCATAAAAACAATATCGAAGACAATGGAAAAGACACCCAGGCCAAACTTGGTTGGATCTCCAAAGATTAACTTCCACTGATCTGTCAAACACAAAATTAGAGAGTTTAGATTGAGTGTAAAGACTAGAAGGTCATGCTGTACATATTAGAGAAGTTCATGGTTATTATTTGGATTGCTTAGACACACCTTAAGACTGAGTATAGCGTACATCTTATGCAAAGCTAATTAATAACTGTTCCTGTGGTGTCTTCAGAATAGCTATTTCTTTTTCAGTCTCGAATATTAACAGATTCTTTATTCTTAATGTAACAGCAGCTTGGGAGAACATTGTCCTAAGATAACCTACCAGTTTATATCTGCTTTGTAGCAGGATTCTCTCACCCCATTAAGAAAGGCCCTACCACCTCAGTTCCAGCCTTACCATTGTTGTATGACTGAAGAAACATCTGGAGAAGGCTGAAGGTTCCACCAGTGAAGTCCAGTAATACATTTCCAATACTCCATCCCTCAGTACTCTTCCGACGGAAATTCATGTATGCCTGGGGGTGTAACAAGAAAGTCAGTCAGCAGGTCACGTACAAGCAGTTCTGAGATTAACATTTAAGAAGACTTCTTGTGTAACTTTTGTCACTAAAAGACTTAAATAGTCATTGCTGGTTTAGTCTAGTCAGACTTTGAAGAGCTTATGCTACAGGCTTAGGATGACAGGAACATACTATAAAAGCAGAAAAGTTCAGATTTACCTGTGGAAAATATTTTATCAGTGTGACTGCTAACTTAATGTAAGAGAAGCAAAATAAGAACTGTAGCCATGTCATTTCCTCAGCTGCAGCAAGAAAGAGTATCGTAAATGTGAAGATCCATGCAAGTGCCAGTAGTCCAACAACAACTTTGGATACTTTCTGACCTGCTCTCTGAAAGAGAAATGCAGATACACTTAGACTGACCCAGGTCATACATCCTCAGACACAGAGATACAGAATATGCTCAGGACTACACAAGGTTACCATCCAGACCTGTTGTTGTACCAGTTAGGCTCATACCACAAGGGAATTTTAAGATTAAATGAGTGCTACAGCAACCAGCTATAGGTTTAAGAGCTGAAGAGCAATATTCAATCATTTGGAACACTACTGTTCATGAGTAAGTGGAAAACAATATTGTGGCAGTATTTTTGAGTATATGTGATACCCATTATCTGTGACACATCTCTAAACTTCCTGAGTTCAATTTAATAATAAGAATTTCTAGATATGCAAAAGTCTGCTAATGCCATTATGGTAAAAGATTCATGGTTGCCTTTGTTTCTTCACTAAAAAAGACTGGCACCTAGCAGTGGTGACAAATGGGCTGTTAAGAGTCTTAAGTTTATCATCACTGTAGGAAGTACCCCAAAACATAAATGCTTGCTGTCTAGAGAAAGTCAACTGTTCAGATCAGAGGCTTTTACAATAGGGGTTAAAGAAACAGCTGACTATTACAATCAGTCTTACCCAAAAAAGGGTAGAAATTATAAAAGGGCCCTTGCAGCTGTTTTAGGAGAAAAGAAGTTGAAACAGAGCTGAAAGTTTGAATTGCAGGGAATCCCTAAGGACCTGTCCTAGCTTGAAGAATGGTCCCAGTAGTGAGGAGACAGGAAAGCACATACCAGCATTTGTACTGTGTAAAGCTGTAACCTGTGTGCAGGCTAGGCCTCTGTTTGGGAACTTCATGAACTTGGGTGTTTGCCTTAGTTGTTTTGAGTCCCTAATGAGTTTACTTATAAGCTCATCCATGAGGCTGAAGTAGCTAAGCTTACTGGAGTTGCTACTAGCTCAGGGAAGATGAAGGCAGCTGGACTGCAAAGCCTGACTTCTTGAAAGGCCAGTGCAAGTGCAGTGAGGACTCAGGGGCCCAAAAGAAGGGGATGGTGAGAGGCGAGGCATCTGGCAGAGGGAGCTCAGGCAGAGCTGACAGGTCAGACCAGCACTTACCTCATAGATGCAGCACTGAATTACAGTGAGGAGAGTCACAGCTACTGCATGGAGACTGAAGAAAACATCATTGACAGCCACAGGGTTCACCCCACTGGGATAACTGACTAAGAATTCCTCCTAGATGTAAGAGAAACCCAGAACCAGCCAAATGCCTTAACTCCCTTCTGTAGACAGACACCCCCACCCCCCCCCAGCAAGTATTAAGAGATAATCATGCTTACCTTAATCAAGGGAATCCAGAAGAGTCCAACATTAAATACACTGTATGCTATAAAGCCAGTGAGGTTTAATGCTATAAAGTCAAAGCTTAGTCCAACAACACTAGCAAGGGGGGGGAAAAAAAAAAAAATATAAGAAATATGCAGGGACAACTTGACACTAGAATGTACCAATTTATAGGCAATTTTTGATGTAAGCCAAAGCTGCAGGCATTGTGACAACATGATGCTGTGAGTTCACCAGAAAGCAAGGTGAAATCTCTCACAGGCCATGCACTGGTACTCACAGCAGGTCTCACTGACAAGGTTGTGTCCCTGCTGTTTAACTGCGTGAGCTCACCTAGTCTGATAAAACCACCCCAGTCTGAACCCACAGAAGCAGTAGTGCATCTCTGCCAAAACAAATGCTTTAGTTTTCACATATAATAATGTTTTTACTTACAGTCCCTTAATTTGAAGGGAGCTGGCCTAACAACAACATTGCAAGGAACTGTCTGATAAGCAGCTTATAAGGGTAAATAACCTTTGAAGGTGGTCATCAAAATCGGCTCAGTCAGATGATCTACAACATGACACCAAAGGGAATGGGGAAGTTTCCTCTATCACAAATCAGTATTGGATGCCAAAACATAGGATTAGGTGTCTATAAGCTGCACCTAGTTTCCTCTGACCTGCATGCATAAAATCTCACTGGGGCTGCATTTATTCAGGCTCTATCTTTGCTTTGCTTTTCCCCCTGCCCCATCTTTCCATGCATATCAAACAGCCAAGATGGATGTAACTGAAGCTAGGAACATGATTTGCAGAAGTGCTTAAGTGACTTGCAAACACATCTTAAGTCTCTTTACCTCTTTCGTCGCCAGTTCTCGAAGAGTTGAGGATAGAAGGAGATAGACCAGGCGAGGAAATAGATCCAGCCAATCACTTCATCAGCATACCGCACTATGACGCTATGAATCACTTGAAATTGAATCCTAGGTCTGATGGTTAATGCAAACAGAATTAGTTAATTTGTCTGTTCATACTTTTTTCAGCAGATTTTCCCTTGTTCTGCTTTGAGAAAAAAAAAACACTCCTGATGTTGAGACAAGACAATAAAGATTCAGAATTTGTTTCAGTAGAGTTGCTCCCCTTTTCTTTAGTGTCCTTATTATGTTTAGGGCATCTCCCACTCCTACTAACCTATCCTTTCCTTCTTGTCTCCCTCCTTCCATTCTTTTACCACAGAAATCATCAAAAAGGTCATTGTGTGCCTACGGCTTCCACTCTCTTAGCATGAGGTCTGTTACGCAAGAGCAGAGTTTCACTTTTCACACTGTCAGCAAACCCTCAAGATCATGCTTGTCCTGTTGAGCCTTTCATGTGCTTACCACTTGCATTTGCTTTGAATCTTAAAAGCAGAAGCAAAATGAGGAACTAAACCAAGAGTATCCTGTTGTTCAGTAGCATCTGGGCAACAAACATAATCCAGCTTTCTCCATCTTGCTGGACTGTTGTCCTATAAGGCATACTGGCATCCATGAGGGCTCCCCTAACTAGAAAGCAACTACCTACAGCAACTACTAGAAAGCAAAACACCAGTATCTCATGGTAGTGACATGGGCACACAGCCGCATCAGGCTATTAGCACTCCAGAACAAGTCTTGCACAGTGAGAAGAGCATCCATTTACAACCAAATGCTTCCCAGATCAGAAAAGTTGATAACATAGTTTTGATACTTTTGGAAGGGGTTATTAAAACCAGACTAAGAAGCCAGAAGAGCTCAGAGTCATCTAGTAATGAAATCTAAGATACCAAGGCTATCACTCTGCTACCATACCCTGTATTTATCCGAATACCTTGGGGATTGCTGGAGGGTCACCTCATCTTCTCACCTACATACCACCCATATCCATTAACTATTTTAGGAGGGAATAGTTACCCCAAAGTTTAAGAAGCTGTAGGATAGTAAGTGGAACTAAAAACCAGTTTCTCACCCAGTTAAGTTGAAATTAATGGTATAAAGATAAACTGTTACTTGTCCAACATCCTCTGCTTTCACTTGGAAGTCTGCTTTAGTGTGACCTGCAGGCAATTGTACCTGCAAGGCAAAGGGGAGGAAATAAAGAGGAGAATTGCACCATGCTAACGGAAGGCTTTTGCGTAAGGTCCGAACTCTGTTCTGTCACTTACTTCATCAGGCAGTTCAATAATGGTGCTGTGTTTTGAGGAGTGTGTAATATTAAGCATTATCACCAGTGTCTCATTTAGTGGAGCCCTGTGAAGGCAGAAAAAGCAAGTCAGGCTGGTGCCAGTGTTTACAAAGATTGCTTCCTGGCTGCATGAGTGTATCTGCTAAATCCTCACACCTGTTGCAAACATAATGAGCAGTTCATACTCAGCAGTACTTACCTGGTACTCTGAGGAACATGAGCACCGAAGTATATTCGCATTGTACTATTTCTTTTCTCTGAACTAGTGATGGGCACTAGACAGCTAGATGGCCACACTTTACCTCCTTCTCCAAACAAGTGGCAGAGTCATTGCCACCAGAATCCTATCACTGCACTTGTTAACCCCTTTGCTGGTAAAGAGGGGCAGACGTGATGGACATGTACTTGGGGTGATGAGGCTCAGACGTTATAGCAGTGCAGTAAAACAAAACCAAAAAACTCTAAAATAAAAACCTGCTAAGTGACACAGTCCTGTACAGCTTTTCCTGAGAACTCCACTGAGCATCTGACCAGGAGGTTTAATTGCACAGCAGTACCTAAAATATCATAAGGTTCAAATGCCCATACTTGTCCATGAACAAGGTTACAGTACCACATCTTTCTTTGTAAAAATAAAGTTCTAGACTGTTGCAGCCATGTTTTGGTATTTTCCTCTTTATCATAATTCTTACATTTTCATCTATTCCCTTTACTTGGACTTTAAGATCCCAAAGGGGAAGGGTACATGTGTTTAACAATCCTTTCCTGGGAAGAGGCTGACATAGCAGAAACATGAGTAAACAATGCACTGTATTAAACAATGACACTAAGGTCCATCAGCCCCCACTGCAGAGTATCTGCATTTTTTTGCTAGAAATGACAAGTTATCTTTGCTTGGTAGTTTTTTGTTGATGCTTCCAGGAAATGCAAGTCTCTCAAGCATCAATTTTTAAAAATGGAGGAACCGTAAGTTCATTTATGGAAGAGATTCAATAAGCTAATATAGGATAGACAGTATAAAACTGCTTTTCTTGCTCAACTTTTCACATAAATGACATAGGCTACTGTCAGAGGCCAACAATACAAAGCTGTTTATGAAAATGCTGCACTATCTTGGTGCATCCTTGCACTAAGCAATATAATAGTCTAGAAGTGGCCAGTCACACCAATGAGATTCACTTTGTATGAACAATTCACTGAGCCTGCAGGAAATTCTTAAGTATACAGCCAAGTCCTACCCACTTGCTTGTCCCTCGTTACAGAGACAGTAAAGATGCAATCGCAATTTTACCTCAGAAAGATAGTGACGTTTGTTGAACTTCCACTTTCTAATGAAACCACTTCAGGGACAGACAATACGACGACTCCATCTGGGGGGTGAAAAAAAAGCCAAACATCCAAAAAACCCTACACAAATCTCAATTACTATGGATGATGAATAGCTCCTTCAAAAGAACTACCTACTTTCTTTCGTGATAGAGTCATTTTGTCCATTGGTACCTGCAGTGTCAGATTAACAAAATTAGTACACTTGATAAATATCAAAGACAGTACAGTTTATCCCAAGGCGACTAAACAACTTAAAAAGAGAAGTAAACAATTGTCACTTGGACGTGTTGCAAGAAACGATTTCAAATATTTGAAGCACAACAAAAGTTCATGCCACGAGAAAACTATAAGGATAATTGCAACCCACGCTAATTGTTTCTTGATGTGATCCTAGTAACTTAGAAGTCGCAAATGCCAAATATTTTGTTTAAAATTGCTTCTTGGGTCACAAATTCAAACCAGGTACCCAGAAGTTCAAGAGAATGTACATTTTAACACTTCAGGAATCACAAGCACCTTACTATAGCGCCCTGAAATACTGCTATTAAGGGGTACACTTCACAACAATCTAGCTACATTGTGCCACACCATGTTTTAGGGGAGGCCCAGATTCCAAATGCCAATCCAACAGATATCAAAGCCATGAGTTGGTTGTGTGTCAACAGTTTTGACATTTAGAATCCAAGTTTATATTATTCACTGTATGTTTAAAGGACACAAGAGACAGGAAGAACAGAGAACTATATAAAAGTAATACAGAAATTGAAAGATAAGGCATCCAGGGCAACCTGTTGTGTTTTTCTCTTGATGCCTGTATTACACAGTGTTCTTAAGAAGTTATTTAAGTGCAGGAGAGCTCCCCAGTTCATCACTGGCTGCACCCCAGGTAGTGTTTAATCTGCTTCTGCAGAGGTGAGTTCAGAGCACAAGGCAGGTGCTCTGTCACAACAGTGCCTCAGCACAGCACTGTGTCTGAGCACACCAAGTCAAAGGTAGCATGGGAAAGAAAGAAGAGCTGATGGGAAGCATGGCACGGGTCCCCCTCAGAGAGGCATAACCGGGGATACTGCAGAGCAGCCCTCTTCCACCTTATACCGGCTCAGAGCTGGCCCCTGCCCAGGAGGCCCTGTGGGCCCAAGCTGGGATGGCCAAACACTCACCACAAGGCCTCAGCAGCACGAGTGAGAGGTGCAGCAGAGCGGGCGCCAGGTATTGCATCCTCATGGTGGAAAAGCTGCTGAAAAAGTGGGGAAGAAGCCTTTGTTCAGGATCCACACATTTTGAAGGGGCACCAGCCCATCCCCTCAGCTGGCAGCTCCCTACAAACGGCTCCCCCCCACCACCACCATGGCCCCTGGCCCTGCCCAGCCGAGGGACCCCCAGCACCCCAAGAGAAGTCTTTTTAGTCCCTCTGCCTGCCCAGACTCCCCCGGAGACATCTTTACCTCACAGTTTATCCCGCTGCCACCCCGCTGAGGAATCCCACTCACCCACCCGCTCGGGACTACAAATCTCAGCAGACACCGCGCCTCCGCCACGGCCCCCCCCGCCGGCAGCGCGGTGCACGCTGGGAGCTGTAGTCCCCGCCATCTTCCCCTCAGGAGGGACGGCGACGCGGGGCCACCCCACGCTTTAGGATACGCTAATCCTGCAGGAAGCAGGGCTGAGGAGAAGGGCGCCTACCTCCTTCCAGCACCGCAGCTCGCTCCCGCACAGCCCCGGCTCTTCCCTTTTCAGCTTCTCACGTGAGGCCGCCGCCTCTCAACTCCCCGCCCAGCGCCCGTGGCGCGTGGTGTGGCCGCCCGCGGCTGCCATCTTGGGTGTGGCGGAGCGGGTTGGGCGTTGGGCTGGTGCCGGTGAGGCTGTGAGGAGGGCGAGCTGCGAGAGGAGGGAAGGAGGGAGGCCTCGTCGCTTTGGTTGTTTGTTGGTGATTCGTTTAGAGCTGCGCAGGTCACCGGGGAGGGCTGGGGAAGGGACGGTTTGTCATGGTGAAGATGGAGGGTTAGTGGTCAGGTACTGCTGAGAGGAGACGTTTTCAAGCAGAGGGCAAAGTCCAGGCTGCTCGTCCAGCACAGCCTGCCCAGTCCCTGCGTGACGCTGGGGTGGGAGCCCACGCTGCCTGTGCCCTTAGGACCCTTGGTTCTTGAGGAGGCTTTCTGCTCAGAGAAAGCAAGGAGCAGTGTGGGGCTCAGTGCAGTGGGTGTTGGTTTGGCCACCACTTAGAGAGACCCCTTCGTGGTGGTGAAAGTGAAAGCAATCCCTTCTCCCTGTGCCTATGGCGGGCAGCGAGGTGGCAGGCGGGCCTGCTCCTGCCTGTGTGCTGGGCATAGACCTAGGCACGACCTCGGTTAAGGCCGCTCTGTTGGTAAGGGGAAAGCAAGGGCAGGTGGTGGCTGAGAGCTGCTCCAGGGAGACGCAGGCACACACCAGTAGCCTGGAAGCTGGACCACAGGTAAGGGGTGGCAGATAGCACTGCTGGCAATTGCCTTGCCTTGTCGTGGCTGGGTTGTGTTGCTATGTTATGCAGACTTCAGTGGCTTTCCTGGGTTGTTTTTATGTTTAGAATGATGGAGATGGTTGCTGCATGTGTCTGAATGTCTGAAAGTAGAATTAAAATGCTCTCTGCTTACTGTTCAAGAAAGTCAAGTGGAGCAGCTTGTTTTAAGAAAGACCCAGGGTTTGAAAAGTTGCAAAGACAATGTAAAACTATTCTTCAATGAACCATCACCTTGTCTTTGATGCTTCCAGTCCCGAAACAGCAACTGCTTGCCAACGGAAAGGGTATTTTGCACTTTAATGTGAGATGGAATCATAACTGGAAATGCCCCGTGGAAATAACCAGGAACATGTGCTCCTGTTAAAGATCTTTACATTCATTGTGTTGGTCAGCCTAAGAAAGGATGCATCAGAATCATAAAAAACACATATCAACATTCCTCTGGCCTAGTCTTGTAATGAGTCCAGGGGCTAATTTCTGAGAAAAGATACCGAACAGGTTAACCCTCCTCTCTACAGTTGTGTTTCTGCAGTCAAAATCATGTATGCTCAGATTAGTTCATGTCTATATGTAGACTGTATTTGAATACTTCTGCTTATAATCTTCATATGGGTCTGTCACAATGTAATCTGAATCTTCAAAAGTGTGAAAACTGGAATACAGCTTCTCTTGTGGCATGGTTGGGGCAGTTTGCTGAGTACATTGGTTTGCTGGGCAGTTCTAGGAATACAGTATCCAGAATCAAAGTGTCAGCATCACCAAAATCAACAGTGAGTATATACAGAGGAGATTTAGAGGGATGTAAGGGTGCCAGTCAGAACACACAGATAATTTTCTTTAGGAGGAAAAAGAAGGGCAGTATATAAGATGAACGAATGAAAGCATGTAGTGAGCATTAATGGATTTTTTAAAAAATTATAGTTCAGTATGGTAAGTTAGGAAATTAAGAATTGTTTGGCTTCAGTTTAAGAGGCTGTTATCTTAATCTCAACTTGCTGTTACCAGTTTTCAGTTTTTGTGGTTTTGTGGGTTTTTTTGCAATTTTTTTTCCAGTTTAATAGTGAATGTTATTCTAATACACGCTATTAAGCTAAATGAATTCTGTTCTTAGCTTCAGACTAGAGTAGCCTTGTTTAATAAATACACTGAGTGAATCCTAATGGTTTCATGCTCAGAATAATGCTTTATGATTACAGGGAATGGAGCAGAATGTCCAGAAAATAATAAAAGCATTGAATGAATGCCTAGCTGCTCTACCTCAGCAGCAGCTTCAAAGAGTCAGTCACATTGGCATTTCAGGACAAATGCATGGGATTGTATTTTGGAAAAAAGATAAAGGTAACGTTAATTCTTTGACATTCCTGTTCAGAGTATTATGATGCAGAAAGTAAATTTTTAACACCGAAGCGATCTGTAGGAAACTTGCATGCTCATTTTGGTCTTCTGTAAAACAGGAGATCATCTTCTGTGGGAATATTGCTTTAACTACTGGAATTTCAGCCACTGCCTATAATTGACCATATTGTTTACACAGATTAGTTGAAGAATTTAGTTTTACAAGATCCCTGCAGAGTCAGCACAATTATTAATATGAAAGAAGAATAACATATTTGTGGCTTGCTAATTGCTTGTCCATCATATGCTATCTGCTGCCAGTTTAAAGAACTTCTGAATCATGTAAATGGCGGGGGGGGGTGTTGTTATTCACCTCACAAAACACTTAATTAGCTGTTCCCAGTATCTCAATATCCTCTAATGATTCTGCAGTAGCAGTATTAGCAGTTTTGTGTATGCCTGGAAAAATAAGCTATGCTTGATCTTTATGTTAGCATGTGCATAGCAGTAGCTATCCAATAGTGAGTATTCTTACACTATTTTAAAATGCTGTTTGAAAGTACAGTAGGAGAAAAGCTGAAATTTGCTAAATGGTGTTTTCAGTCTTTTTTTTTTTTCCTTTCCTTCTTTGCCCCCCCTTTTTTTTTTCCTAGCAAGTCATAGACTGTTGTGTTGCGTTCATCTTGCTGCTTATGTGTGTTAGTAGTAGTTAAAGGATTATGGTTGTGATTCTGAATACTTAGCTGCTTGTAGAATGAAGGACCAAGACTTCAGAAACAAAAGTCACATGAGGCTTGACAGTGCAAATATTCAGATAATCTTTGTGACAATGAGGACATTTGAAAGAATCAGGCCTTGCATAGCCAGCCTTGTGAGATAGGGATGGATTATCTTCTTGACTAACATCGTATAAACCTACTGAAGTCTTAGGCTTTCAGAATGTGGTTACGTGTCTTCTTTCTTTTTACATTATGATGTGCACATCCGAGCAATTGTACAAGTCTTATAAATAGGAGTTACGCAGATTAAGCAAAGGTTTATTGTAAACCATAGAACAGATTTCCCAAAAGTGCTGGTCACTGCCTGTCAAAAGCTGTCAGAGCTTTAATTGTTTTAAGAGACATTATGCTATTCATTACTGGCTGTAATTTTACGTTAAATACTAAAATGATTAGAAAGAAAGAAATCCACAGGCTGATGGACCAAAGGAGCTGTTGCTTACTTTCCAGCTATCCCAAGGGCTGCATCACAAAGCCTCATGGGTTCACAGTAGGCATAGATTCTTATGTCATCTTGGTTAATATTTTATTTCCTAAAGCCACATGCCACTTTTGTTTCATTTCTATCAAGTGAAAAAGGGTGTTTGCTCTCACTTGAGTAGACTAAGTGAATCCGTGCACTTTGAGACACAAATTACATTTTTAATAGCATCCTTTAGAGTTAGATTTATGGTTAATCATATTTCTTAGAATCCATTTAAAACTAGAAAAGCAAACCGATTGGAAATTCAGTTCAAACAGACTTGACAGAACAGGGAATTAAGGGAATGAGAAAAACTACGTGTTTGCTTTGCATGTTTCACATAATACTTCCCAACTTTCACGGCTGCTTTGTACTGTGTCAATGTAACTTCAAATCCCTGTGTCCAACCCAAGAAAGCCTCTTTTAGCCATATTTGTGCTAGTCAGTTAAGCAGCTGGATCTCTTCTCTGACCTTTAGGACGTTTAGCACAGCTTGAAACTTATCCCACCCCTAGCCAAAACCCAAAGGGTTGCCTCAGAGCCAGCAGGCAACAGCGTGTGGCCAGTCTTGTCCCCACACGGTGGCCAGGCATCACCTGGGACAGCAGTAGCTGTCAGAGACCAGAGCCGTTCCAGCAAAATGTGCTCGCAAACATCACATGCCAGTGCTTGAGCTCAGCCTCTGCTTAGTCTGCTGCTCTGACAGGACCGTGTGCTGCCTCTGCAGGGCTGCTTGTGGTGAGCGTGTCGGGGCAGGGAGTAGCACACTGGGCTGGAGCAATAGCAGACATTGCTGAGGAGGCTCTGCGTAGCGCTGAGAAGTTGCTATAATTTAGCTGAGGCTTTTTCACATGAATGTGAAAGTTTCATCAAAGGCATAGTGTTCTTGGGTCAAAAAGAACATGCTGGACTGGTAAAACTGAAAACTGACTTAAACCGTATTCTGCCTTTGGCGGAGCTCTGTTTTGTAGCATAGCAGAGGGATATTCTTTAGTGCCTTGCAGTCCATTGCTTAATGCATATAGATCCAGATTTCCTGTTGCTTTGGCTCAAAAGGTGATGAAACTACATGCTATCCATCATAAGCAGTTCATTACTAACACAGCATTCGCTAGGTCATGATGTGGCAGATCCCAGTTAAGATTTATATGTAAAAGCTGTCATATCAGCTTATTACCTCCCATAGCAAAATTGTGATTTTGTGTGTGTGTGTGTGCACCTGTTATTGTAAGTTGTATCATTAGTATCTCATGGTGCAAGTTGCTTGTTCCTCTAGGCATAGGAGTTCTTGTAGAGAAGGGAGGCCTTGGATACCATTCTCTATTTTAGCAAAGGATGACTGGCATTATGATGTTATCTAGGGCTGAAAAGTATGACTAATTAAATTGATTACAGTTACTCCTGGCTCTGTTTCTGGTCTTTTTCCAATATATTTGACCAAAAGTGTCCAGAAATTAATAACGCCAGGCAGGCTAAACTGCAGGGAATCACTGGACTTCTTGGATACTGTGTATTTCAGGTTGCAAGTGGACAGAGTGTGATACAGGCCCTACCTTTGAGCCAGAGGAGGTCAGTCATCTCATTACCTGGCAAGATGGCCGCTGCAGTCCCACCTTCCTCTCTTCTCTTCCTCTGCCACAGTCACATATCAGCTTGGCTACAGGATTTGGGTGTGCCACAGTCTACTGGTATTTAAAGAAGAGGTACATCAACCTGTTTCACTGGCAGTTTCTTATCTTGAGTTTATGTGACAATTACTATTCCTGTAGCATGTTAATGCCACTACAGGCTGAGGGGCTGCTTTTCTCTGTAACTGTAATGTTAATTAAGTAGTCAAAGAATATTTAAAATAGCAGTATTCAATATAAACTATATGCAACTGAGCACACAAGAGTCTCTGACCTCATAAAAATACTATAGAACTCTTTAATAAAAAGAAAAGCTTTTGACCGTATAGGAACAGAAGCCTTAAAGTACCATAGAATAATTCTAGTCTGACCTACCACTCAGAGGAGCTCTGCTAATGTGGTTTAAACACTGTAATTTTGCTTGGTGCAGATTGTGAGAAGTGCAAGCATGCCTAAAAGAGTAACAGAGTTGCTTTGTCTGGTTGCTGCCAGATGCTAAAACAAACAGTCCCTAAATTAATTTCAGTTCCTTCCCTCCTTAGACACTGAGATCCTTATGAGGTGTTAGGAATGGGCTGCTTTGTTGTGGCATGTTTGCAGAGGATATAATTTTTCACTTATGACTTGACATCAGCAAGATTTGCTCTTCAGTTTCGTCTGCAGTTTGCTATGTTTCAAAGAGCCAATGTCTTCCTCTGCAGTGAGTTCAGGTTCAGTAAATGGGGAAAAACTTATTAGATCTTGGTTTCTTCCAATGCGTCCAGCAAATAAACGGAGCATGGCATGATCTTGCTTTAGAGCTGTATAACTCATGAGTCCAACAGCTTTGTTTCGTTCCTGTTTTGTTTCACCATTTGGTACATTTCCATTCATATGATTCGTGGATCCTAAAGCAACTGCAGGAATTTATCTATTTCTCAAATGCTCCAGGATCAACAAAGCAACATTTTTTTTTCGTGCAGTTACTACATTCCTGGTAACTTTTGCAATGGCGTGCTTTTGAGCCTAGACAACTCATTCCTTAGAGCTGCTGTCTCTCCATCTTCCATTACGAGATTGCTGCTGTGGTAACAGCTTGGAAAACAAATTCCATTTAAAAAACCAAACCGACAAAATGCAGGTTGATCACAGAGATGACTGTTTCATTTTTAGATGCCACCACACACATCTGAAGTTCCCTGTAGCAATGGAAGTAATCTTGCTCCCACTGCCTTAAGGCAACCCTCATTGTTTTTGTTTTTAAAATGTTATGTTTAAAAGCCCAGATTTTCTGAAGTCTTATGATGCAGCTGGTACTATCCATGACTATGTGGTTGCCATGTTGTGTGACCTGAAGAAGCCACTCATGTCCGTCCAGAATGCTGCCAGCTGGGGATATTTTAATTGCACAAGCAAAAGCTGGAATACTGATATGTAAGTGCTAAAGGTCATTCAGGGGGTTTTGTGGGCTGCTTGTATCAGGCAAAGTGAACACCTCTTTGGGCCCTAAAAACAAGTGTGGTACAGATAAAAAGTGATTGAAAGTTATTTGTAATTAATAATGGTGTGGCCTGTACTGAAGAACTATTGAGAGTTTGCTCTGGTTTGTAAGGTATATATGTTTAAATTATACAAAATGTGGCACAGTATTTTTAAAAATACCTAAGACAGCAGAGCTGAGAGACTCGTCAGTGAGGCCTTGTATACCAAACCAGTCTCTCCTTTTCTGTGGTGGGGTGGTGGGATGGGATGGACAAGTGCGTGCTGCAGCCATCGTGTTACCTCTGATGGTAAAAGAGAGTTATTACTTTCTAGTTCTTTCAGCTGAACTCCTTCATAACCACTAAGACTTACTTGTGCTAATAGCTAAGAGTTATTAGGCTACAGGAAGTCTTAAGGAATCAGTTTGTTTATTATTTATTTTAATAATTGGCTCTTTCAGGGCTCGGTGCTAAGGCCTTACATATTTCAGGGCTTAGGTTAGGCCAGGACTCCAAGGTGGAAAGATCTGCTTATGAAGGTATGAAAGAGTGACAGGAACTTGCATTTGGCCTGCTGAACATTTACTAATGTGGTGTTGCTGTAGCAATGCAGTGTATCTTGCAGTTGACTGTGTAAGGTGTTTGTTGGACTTAACTCATTGTGATTTGGCTTTGAACCACTAACTGCATGACAACTTAAAGTTCTTTGAGACTCGAAGTTGCATTTTTTTACTGGTTTTGTGATTGACCCTTTACCTTGGAACTGCTGCTCTGTATGGCATCAGTAGGTTACACTCACTGAACATGTACTGCTGTATAATCTCAGGTAATCAGATTGCATATAAAGGAAAGCTATTTATTCTAAACTATTCTAGTTTACCCAGCCCGTTGAACTGGAATGCTGCCCCTGCCCAAGCCAAAGCTTTCTAAATAGGTGAAAGCATCCATAAATCCAGCAGCCACAAATGTATGGCCAGGTTTATCTGTGACTTCAAAGAGATCTTTGTAGTCATGCCACACATTCCTATACTGCTTTCCTGCAATATTATTGTTCTGATTGCAGATTGAAAAAATCTGGGTTTCCTGTGGACTTGCTTCCAGAGGTAGGAGACCCTGGCAGTATTGCAGGCAACACAATCTGTGCATGGCATGGAATACCCAAAGGAACAAAAGTAGGAATTGCCCTGGGAGATTTCCAATGCTCTGTTTATTTCTGTCTGGCTGAGAGGACTGATGCAGGTATGATCATTTTGGTATCTGTCTTGGTTTTGTCATTGTCCTCCAGGGTAGCTTAATAAAACTTTTTTTTTTTTTTTTCCTAGTTCTTAATATTAGTACCTCTGCTCAGCTGACTGTCTCAATGCCTTCGGGTTTCCAACCTCCAGAGACACCGGATTCTTCCTCAGCTGTTACTTATTTTCCCTACTTCGATGGTGACTACTTGGCAGTGGCAGCATCACTTAACGGAGGCAATGTGCTAGCAACATTTGTGGACATGGTGGCACGGTGGACAGAAGAGCTAGGTAAGCTATTTCAAGGATAATTTAAACTTAAAATTGAGGTTGATCAGCAAGGTACAAGGAAGCTGAGGCAAAGGAACAAGCCTAGAGCTGTTTTGTCATGCCATATAGAGAACAGGGATGTAATTCTCAGGTCATGCTTCCTTGATCTCTCGAATTTCCTGCTGAAACTTATGAACATGTTAGGACAGTCATGCTTGGACTCCACATTCACATTGCCTCTAGGTTTTGGGCTTTCTTTTGTGCTAAGAATACGAGAGATTTATTTTTTTGCATGTGGTTTTTCTAAAGGAAAAGTCAGCAAATTCAAGGACAGCCTCTAATTTTGTATGACTGCAGTCCAAAAAAGTCCCTTGATTAGATCAGTTAACTTTTGCTGCATAGTTTGCAGCACTCTAATGGATTTTGACTCAAACTCATGTAATATCTTCTAAGTGCTTTGAACATGGTCTTCACAGGTTTTTTTAATAATCTCTTGAGTTTTGCAATACGGAAGTAAGCTCTGAAATTGTTCTTTCAGTGAGTACTTAAGTGAACTCTGCATTCACGTGCAATTCAGCCACTGATTCTGCCATTAGCGTCTTTAAAAATGTTTTGTGTAACTTAGCACAGTATAGTCAAAGAGGAATAGCTGTATTATCAAGAAAGGCAGTTCCTATAATCAGAAAAAGGTTTCTAGTATCACAAATTCTAGATAGAATTGGATGGGGGAACTGTGGTTCATAAACCTGAAAAAAACATTTACTTTTGGGACATGGAAAAAGATACACAATATTTTGCTGAATAGGTGGATCAGTGTCCATTTTAAGTCTCCACATGTAAGATACTCTAGACTCCTTCAGATTACTAATGTGATATTTCCCATCTGCAGGACTTCAGGTTGAGAAGTCTGCCATCTATACAAAGATAATCGAAGCAGCCTTGGCCCACAACAACACCAAACTCTCAATCCACCCAACCATATTTGGAGAGAGACACATTCCTGGGCAGTTGGCATCAGTGACCAATATTGCTGTCTCTGACCTCACCCTGGGTCACGTTACAAGAGCTCTGTGCCGTGGCATCATTGAAAACCTCTCTTCCATGTTACCTGTGCAGCACCTGATGGAGATGGGAGTGAGGAGGATTCTGGGGAGCGGGAGTGCCCTTGCCAGAAATGAGGTGCTGAGGCAGGAATTGGCAAGGATTTTTCCATTCCCTGTGGTTTATGGGAAGGATGTTGATGCTGCTGTGGGCGCTGCCATGGTGATGTTCCACAGAAAATAAAGTAATTATTTGGAATGGCCTGAGATGAAGCTGCCTTTTTTTTTTTTTTTATTTATTATTATTTTTTTTCTTCATGACTGTATAGTGTTTCCTTTCACTTCCTTCACTTTTTCTGGACTTTTATTCAACAAGCCATCTCACTCATTACAGTGGGAAAAAAAAAATGCTTGCATTTAATGTCCACTTCTGCTTCTGGGTGTACACATTTCATTGCTCTGTCATTCCCATTTGTGAAATGAGAAATGATTATCACATTAAGTTTGACTGAGCGACTAGGAAAGATCCATTAACTTTCTGCATAAAATGATACTTCATATTCGGCTCATTTTCCTGGTAGGAAATACGTTTAGAAGGACTAGGAGAGATGAGTAGCTGTCTGTAACTTAGTTTGATGCTTTCATGAGAGACCAGGGTGTCAGTCTTGTTTGGGGAGTTCAGTGTCTCTTGCATAAAATGACTACCAGTTTTCACATGTTACGTGTTTTCTCTGTAAGGGATAGAATACAGCCTTGGCCTGAATGTTGACAAGACAATCAAAATAAAACGTGGAGAATTATCTCTGTGGCTACTGAAGCTGAGTTCAGTGAAGTAAGGTCTAAGGGCCTGGCCTGTACCATGACTGGAGATGACTGGAATGCAGGGCTCATATCCGAGTGGAAAATACATTTATAGGGCATGCAGTAACTATTTTCCTTATTTGGCATACATAATTACTTTTTGTTTGATTTTTGGTTGGTAAAGTGAAACAGTCAGAATTTGTGATAAACTGGAGGAGTTGGCAAACTCAGAGTTACAAAAGCCCAACTCATCTCTTTCAGCTTTGATTTCACTTTTAAGCCCAAATACAATTAGCAGTTTGAGAGATGGTTTGCAAAAAATAGTTTGTTCCTGTAATATAGTGCTTAGCTATCTTAGTGTATTTGATCCAAAGCTGTTTCTGATTCTGCCCTTCATGTATTATGCCAAATTGATCTTTACTAAGGCAGCTGTCAGGCTAGACTCTAAGCTGTTTTTAATGTTAAGTATTGTTCATATGAATTCCCTTAAAATGTCAAAGTTTTAATCCCCTGCTCTTAAAATTTATTTGTCTCCCCACTCTATTTTAATGTGAAAACATTTATACTTTATCTGTCTAAACGAAGATGGATGTACACCTTTTTTTCTCAAATGAGATTGGGAAGTAAGTAGGATAGTTTTTCATGCTATCTAAATCCTATTTCATTACTTAGAAGCATGTATTTTGACTGAAATATGGGCATGTATTACTATCTTGCACACTAGCAACATCAGGAATGGCTAATTTTTATAGTGAGAAAGCTGTTCTGAGATCTTAATTACAGAGATGGATGAATTTCCATCTTCCTCCACCCACCCTCCATGCATTTATTCCATACCATGTTTAGGGATCTATTGGCATATATAGGAATTACAGAGAAAGTATGGACTAAATTAAAGGTTTTGTAAAAAAGTCTGAATTTGTTACATGTTGTTTTCCATTTTATGTTAATGAAATATATTTTTATATCAGCAGATCTGCTTTTATATGGAATAACAGAAAAGAGTTGATAATACTATTCCAGCATGCTGTTAACCGTGAAATCAAGTGGTATTTGTTTCTAGAAGCTGGTAAAATTGTGGCCTGGTTTTAGGTTCTATTAACAAAGACAAGACTATCTCTGACCTGCAGGCCAGCTTTGGATACATCTTTAAGATCTCTAGTACAGCTGCTGATGTTTTTCCATTTGCAGTGCTGGAGAGGGCTCTTAGTTGGTAAAATCACTCTCAGGCCCCAGAAGTCGCACAAAGCCTATGCAGCATGTTGGATGCAGGCCCAAGAAAAAGGAATAAATTCATTCTTGTTTATTATGGGCCTACTTCGATAAGCATTCACATCTTCTTATGAGCTTATACCTGCTGAGGTAGAATATGGTATGGCCAACAACTGTTGCAAAAAGCAATGGACTACTGCTGCTCAGAAGGAAACATCTTTACGAGAAATGCAGGTGTCAAGGAGGTTTCAAAACTCAAAATAACAGAAAGCTCCCAAGGTGTGGACATCAGAACACAGTAAGACTGAAAGGAGCTGATACCTGGAATGGGAGAAGAGAGAGAAGGAGCATTTAGCAAAAAAGACCAGCAAGAAGCTAGAGACTGATTAAGGCAGACCCTCCACTAATCCTTATAGTTTTCTTACCAAGTCTCTGAAGGAGTTGATCATAATGTTGAACAAGATGCTCTGCTCAGCAAAGCTCCAAGAGCAACAGCTAAGGACCAGGCTGACTGGTAATCTATACTTATGCATTAATAAACAGGCATTTTATTTCTTTTGAGTACAATGCCATAGGGTATTTTAAGTAGTATAATTAGTTTGCTATTAAAGAGGAAAATATTATATTGTACATATATAGATAGCTAGATGGCAAGACTGGAAAGATAGTTACCTTTTGCAAAACATAAACCAGAGAATTTAATTGAATACTTCCATAACCTAACTCGAAACCACAGGAGTTAGAGGTTTGGAGGTTGCTTCTGGCCTAGTAGCTACAACCTATGGAAAACGGAATAGAAAATAGAAATGAATTTTTCTCCATAGGAAAATGGAATTAATTTCCTATGCCTGCTGGAAAAGCTGTTCCTCTAGACTAGTTTTTGACAGAAAGATCTTATGTAAATTGTGTGTTTAACAATATATATAACAGTTCTTTTTTAAGGGTGTTAGATCCATCCTGGATTAGGTAAGAATTTCTTTTTCCTAATGACATTAATATTTAAAAGCTGACTGATATTACTTAAATGAAACATAGTAGGAACATGGACCAATAGAATGGTCTTAGGACTTTCTGTCACTAATTCTCCCAAAACTCTGTTCAGCATCATCTTTAAAATACCTGGTGGGGCTTTACAGCAGCCACCCAAGAAAGATGTCCAGAAAGATGACTGATCTCAGAGAAAAGCTGTGGCATATTTTACAAAGTTTTGTAAATTGAAATGGAACTGTGACCTACAGAAACAATAGTTGTGCAGTGGTTTGGGGTTTTTTTGCAAGCTTGAGTGTATTTACAAAGAGGAAATCTGGAGAAGAGTATCCATTACTAAATGCAATTAAAGGGGAGGGAAAAACAACAGGAACTTACTGTAATTCTTACAAAGAGCTTTGCTAAACTCCTGGGAGTAGAAGCCACTGATGCTTCTGGTTCCAGAATTGTTCTTAATGAGCTTGTTCTATTCTCTGTTCTTCTAGTGAACTTCCCTTGATTCTAAAAATCATCAGGCACTAAACACTTTTGCAGAGAAATGAAGTGGAGAAGCAAATTCTGAGGGCTTTTTAATCCAGGTACCTTCGATGAGGAATATTTGGCACCACATTCCTATAGATCAGAGGGTGTTTACTGAGACTGGACTATTTTACAGAAGACAGGATTTTTTGCAGTATTTGTAAGTTCTGCATGTCTATTTGAATAGTGTGGTTGTTATTTGTCAACTCTTTATTATAAATTGTGATATAGTTAGATATGTGTGTGATATGGTTGGATAGGTATGATATTAAAAATATTTATTGTATCAGACTTCAATTCATGTAGGATTCAAAGAGTTCAAGTAGGTTATGCATTTTGTAGGATAGAATTTTTTTTTTTTAAAGAGTCCTTCCACATAATCTTGAAGGTTATTTCCCTTGCAAATTCATACTCTTGAGCAAATATGGCTTTATCTTCATTATCAAAGGTTTTACCAACTGGGTTTAGAAACAAAAGCACATGTAATGACTAAACTAGGTTTGAGCACATTGCCAGGGAGACAGGATGGAGTCTATTCTGCAGATGGTAATATTGCACCTGTTCTGTGGAAAATAAGTGATTCCATTTTCCACAGTCATCTCTCTGATGGGTTTGGCTCAATCCACATTAATATAAATGAGACAAAAAGTTTAAATTATACATGGCTGTATTCCCAGTCTATTTTTTCCATTTTTTTTCTAAAAATATTTTTATAACTTTTACACTGCAGTAATTGTTCTTCTGTATCTTCAGTATCATATTCCAAACTGAAATATTTTTCTATATAATTTCTTATTCATAGGACAATTAGGTTAATAAGATATTATGTTGCTCTTTTAGAGTGATTCTAAGGACACAACTTGAAAGGTGAGCTCAGAGGACACAGTGAGTTAAACTGCAGCCATTAGTATTTTGTTTATACAACATTGTTTTGCTTCCAGTAACCCTAAATATGCACATTTGCAAAGTGATGTTTTCTTTACATGTATATTGTACAAAATCATGAAAAATGAAAATGCCTGGCAAAAGTTTCTTTCCTATCCTACAATCGCAGGAAAGCGTAAGTGAACCTTAATATAAATATTAACTAGTCCCATAGAAGTGAAAATCTAGCTTTAATATACAAGGTGGGTTTGCAGAAAACCCCTCTGAATATTTTTGTGAAGACAACCTTGAAGCATGTTTATGATGTTGTTTTCACACTGAATGTTGACCACTGTAATTTGGTTAATAATTGAAGGCTTTGTACAGATTTTGTAATATTCCTATGCTCAAATGTGTAAGATTTCCAGCCAGTCTAGGATTTCAGAGTATGTTTCTAAGGCTGATCAGCTCTCTCTAAAAGCCAGCTGTGCAGCAGTTCAGCTATGATGCATTCCTGTCTCTCCTGCTGGAGTTGCAGAATATTCTGCATTCAGTAGTATGAAGACCAACTTTCGTCTGAGTAAAACAGTTTGATAAGAAAGAACAAAAAAAAAAATCTTGTTCTACTTTCAGTACAGTATATTTGTTAACTTGCGTCAAATTCTTTGTGGTTATAAATCAGACAAGATCAGATGTGTGGTCTCACAGTCGCCCCTTTCTGTTTCCGTGTCTCATGTTTGAGGTGACACTCATCTACCAAGAATCACACACCACGATTTTCATCTAGCACTGCTGTAATTTTGGTAAAGGCATTAAGTGATAATTTTTCTATTTGCAGGAAGTCCTCTGTGCTCAGCATCCCTGACATACGGTTATGGCACAAGCAGGCTTTTTTCACATGCCTGATACAATCCTGAGAATATGTTGTGGCACAAACCAGTTAGAAAGTAGAGAAGAAAAGCAGAGGTTGTTCAGGCTTTAACAATGATTGAAGGAGGATGAGGCACTGGTTTTAAGCAATAGTCGTCAGCTCTGCAGTGGGGTGGCTGGCGAGCTCTGGGACACTCTGGCTTGCTTTCTCCGTTCTGGAATGGGTAAGGGCAGTGGGGACAGTAATAAACAGCATGGAGGTAATGACCCACTAAACTGTTCCAGCTCTGGACATAGTAAATATGTGTCCTTCTGTCTCACTTCTGGGCTGAGAGCAACCAATCCATTCCCTGCTGGTTTTTGAGAGTAGTCCTAGGCAAAAGGGGACTCATGGCCCCATAAAGTGCTGACTTGAGGTGTTTGTGATATTCCTCACAGACTGCCTGCTCATCATGTCTTCCATTCTTGGGAAGATGAAGAAATTTGGCAGTTCTGACATGGAGGAATCTGAAGTGACAGATGAACACATGGACGGGGAGGACTCCATGCTGGAAATGCCTGACAGCCTCCAGGGTGCACTCAGCACCAAGGTGCAGCCACCCAAAAGCAACATCTTTGCCAGACGTGGGCGGTTTGTGATGGGGGATAGTGACAAGGACATGGCTCCCATGGACTCCTTTTACCAGATGGATCACCTGATGGCACCTTCTGTCATCAAATTTCATGCCAATTTGGAGAGGGGGAAACTTCACAAGTAAGTTTGACTTGTAAGATTTGGTTGTAATGAACAGTTTGACAGCTGCAGACTGTGTTTCTTAGAGCAGCATTTATTCTTTCCACATGAGTGTGCCCTTTTTTTCAGTTTCACTGTTTTCTTTGTCAAAATAAGGAGTGTTGTATCTGAAAGTGATAATAGCTGTTGTCTCTTGGCATCTCTTAAAATTCAGGCCATGGATATTTTGCCCAAAATTAGCGGTAGGCCTTAATTCACTTGCTTAAGACTGCTCAGTGAATGGACATTACTCAGAATGAACATGGGATTGCCTGGCTCCCAGGCCTGCAGTTAGACTGCCATACTTCAATGCCTCTTTTAAGTCTTGTTCTCAACTTTTCATCAACAGATAGATAATTTTATCAGGACAGTTGCTTGAAGACTTTATTCTTGTAGACTGTGGAGATCCATCTATACTAATATGTAGTGCTTACTACTTTACACAAGTAAATGAAAAATAGTATTCTGGTAGTTTGTAAAAAGTCTGCTAAATATCTGACTTCTAAGTAACTGAAATTTGCCCTTGTTAGGCTCCTATCTACAGATTCCATCACAGGCTGCTCAGAAAAAGCTTTCAAATTTTATGACCGCAGAAGGATCTTTGATGCTGTAGCCCAGGGCAACACAAAGGACCTAGATGATCTGCTACTCTACCTTAATAGAACCCTGAAGCATCTCACAGATGATGAGTTCAAAGGTACCCTTTAGTGTTACGTACCTTAAGTTGCTCTCTTCTTCTTCCAGTAGTGGTCCTAAGATCAAAACAAGAAAACATCATTGTGTTAAGTGTCTGCAGGAGATCCTCTAATAGCCAGTACTTCCCTATGGATTGGGCAACCTATTGATTCTAAGGTTACAGGAGAATTCAGAGAAGTTGAAATTTTCTCTGAAATCCTGAATGAGTTTTCTTATCTTTTCAAAAGAACCTCATTAATTCCTGCATGCCTGGGAGTAGATGGTAGGTTTGTAATCACTTCTACATAGCTGCAATTTCTTGTGTTATAGAGCCAGAAACGGGGAAAACCTGCTTACTGAAAGCCATGCTGAATCTACATGATGGTAAAAATGATACCATTCCCTTGCTGCTGGATATCGCAAGGAAAACTGGAACTCTGAAAGAGTTTGTTAATGCAGAGTATACTGACAACTACTACAAGGGTAAGAGGAACAGCTGATAGATACAGTGAGTACTCTTGGTGATAAGACTGAAAATAGGGTTAGGCAGGGCTCTCGGTCTTCTGCATGAGGCCTTATGCCTGAGGATGCAACATGCTGAAGCTCCCGTGTGTGATAAACAATTGGTGCATTTGTGCTCAGGTAATGTTTTGTTAGGTGCAATATTCTGCCCTTTTTGATATATAGTGATTTAATAGCAAGTTCAGCAGACTTGCATTTGCTGTCTGTGCCATCATTTTTTTGTTTAATCCTAGAGCTTTTCAGTCTGTAAAGCTCTCAGTTCCACCATCTTACACGGAGCTGAATGAATTGTGGTGCCTGAAAGGTCTCAGTCTGTGTTAAATGTTGAAGACTTCTGTCTGATGAGTGTCTCTGTAGGCCAGACTGCACTTCACATCGCCATTGAGAGAAGGAACATGTACCTGGTGAAGCTCTTGGTCCAGAATGGAGCAGATGTTCATGCAAGAGCCTGTGGGGAGTTCTTCAGGAAAATCAAAGGGAAACCTGGATTTTATTTTGGTAGGAGTGAGCACAGTATGGGCTTTATTGATTTAGTTACCTTAGCATTATCCCAAGTGCAAGCTGTTAAATAATCCTGTTTCTGTGGGACTGGAGACTCAGAAGTACCAGATGGGCTGTTCCAACGCTTAGTCCAATTATTTACTCCAAAGACTGAGATTATAAAGAAACACAGTTGGTAGCTGATGGTGTTCAGTGTGAGCTTGGTGTCTGCATTGCTTTGTTTTCTGGGCACTGTATCCTTGGAAATGAGTTGTAACCTTCTGCTAGCTCTCTTTTTGGTGCTTTTTAAAGCAACCATGTTTCTGTGATGCAGTTAAACCAAAGAAAATGTGGTTCTAACAGCTGTCACAAGAATTGGTGTTATATCAGACAGAGAAATACACCTTTTCTTCCCATGGTGAAATATGAGAACAGCATGATCTTCTTTCTCTTTATGCATGTGTCATAATGGGCTCTCTGACCACTCCTTCCCATCGCTTGCCCACAGGGGAGCTGCCTTTGTCCCTGGCTGCCTGCACCAACCAGCTCTGCATTGTGAAATTCCTCCTTGAGAACCCCTACCAGGCAGCCAACATCGCTGCTGAAGACTCCATGGGCAATATGGTCCTGCACACGCTGGTGGAGATTGCAGATAATACTAAGGATAATACCAAGTTTGTTACCAAGATGTACAACAACATATTGATCCTTGGTGCCAAAATTAATCCAATCCTGAAGCTAGAAGAACTCACCAACAAGAAAGGCCTGACTCCATTAACTCTGGCAGCCAAAACAGGGAAGATTGGGGTGAGTGAGCAAATGTGTTTAACTGTCCCATTACTGTATCAAGTTATACGGAGTACATGCAAAACATTTATGCAGGACAGATTTTATCACTACTTATTGTTGGGGCCTTTTAGTTAAGTGGAACTGATGCTGCAGTTTAACATGCTAAACTGCATAGTCCTTAAAGGCTATGAAGTGTGTGTGTGTGTGTGTGTGTGTCTGCTCAGCTGGCATTATTCATATACCACTGGTATGCAAGACAGCTCAGATGGAGACAGAAAGTGGGTCTGTGCTATCATTTGCACCACTGGAGGCCTTGTACTTTTGACTGGCTGATATAACTCATCGTCTGGCAGTCCCCATTCAAAATGACTGTGTGCTCAGAGATGTGTAACATACATTTCTGCTTTTCTCTTAGAGTTTTGAAACATAACAGCAAGTTGTAAGTGGTATTTGTATTTCTCATCTCCCAGCATCCAGTGAGAAAATTGTGTTAACTTCAGACTTTGAACTCTGCAGTGCCCCAGTGGTTTGACTTCAGCACAGTTAAACTAGGGAGAAATTAGCCATCCTGTCCTGTGGAGATACTGAGGAACTGGAAGTCCATTAGCACTGAAATGTTGGTTGTATTGTTCTTTTGCAATTAGATTTTCGCTTACATCCTCAGACGAGAGATCAAAGATCCTGAGTGCAGACATTTATCTAGGAAGTTCACTGAATGGGCTTACGGACCTGTCCACTCATCTCTTTATGACCTGTCCTGTATAGACACGTGTGAGAAAAATTCAGTGCTTGAGATTATTGCCTACAGTAGTGAAACACCAGTGAGTATGCACCTTCTTGACATTTTATTCACAGGCTGGGGGACTGCTGGGGAAGAGTTCTGTGTTCCACACAGTGCATCTTTTGCCTTATTTCTATAAAACAGCAATCTCCACTCCTGAGTTTAAGGGTACTAGAGGGCACATTTGCTGAAGATTAATATACTTTTCAAAGCCCAGTACATATTGGTCCCATCAAGATTCTCCTCTTTCTTCTTCTGCTCAGAACCGTCATGAGATGCTGCTGGTGGAACCCCTTAACAGGCTGCTGCAAGACAAGTGGGACCGGTTTGTCAAGCACTTATTTTACTTCAACTTCTTTGTCTATAGCATGCATATCATCATCCTCACCATAGCTGCCTACTACAGACCTGTAGAGAAGAAGGAAAAGGTATGTTACTCCTGCCATATATCAGGGGAACCATCCAGTGCGTGATATCCCAGATCTGCCTCCCATTTGAATGTGTGCTCCTAACATCAGAATTTTCCTCTTTCCTGAAGGTAGGAGGGAGACTTTAACCCTGCTTGCTTCCCAGTATTGCCCCCATGCTGCACTACATTCAGAAACTTAACCTGTTTCCCCAGAGATGTAACTGCTTTCAAATGCTGGCAAGGCTGGGGCTTTCCTATCTCGTTTTGCTGAACATACCTACCTTCCTGTCTTATACAGCCTCCCTTCACGTTTGGTCACAGCACCGGGGAATATTTTCGAGTGACTGGAGAGATTCTGAGTGTACTGGGAGGTCTCTATTTTTTTTTCAGAGGGGTAAGATATTTGAAACTTTTCCTTGTTGCTGTTTCGGTAGATGTAGGAGAGAATAAAGCATGCCTTTCCTATTCATTAGCATTGGCTGTTAAGATAATCCATTATTTCAGTCAGGGTTACAAATCATTTTCCCTGACCTGATGAGGAGTTCTCAGGTTACTAATTACCCCACAGGCTAAGATACATTTTTATCTATTGTATTAAAAAAGACTATCCTTAGAAGTCAGTGAGCATCTTGGCAATTAGCAAATAGCCAGGCTTGTATTAAAGATTATCTGTCTTAGCTTAAAGTCCCCATGCTTCCTCTTGTCAGCTAATGGAGAATGTACAGTGAATCACAGGTCTTCAAAGCAGTGACTGAATGGGTGGTTGTCTTCAAAAGAGACACCAGATGTAAGAGAAATTATATGTTCCTTGAAGAGTTCTCCCTAAATCTTGTGCCAGTGTTGGTTTTGAGCTATTTTTGTGAGATGCTTTGTAGCTCCCTGGTACAGGTATCAGTGCTTAGCTGATGCATTCACAGGGAATATTTAATCCCTCCTTGGATGTAAACCTGGTCTTCATTCCCTTTTTTTTTTTTTTCCAGATACAATATTTTGTGCAGAGGCGCCCGTCATTCAAGACACTGATAGTTGACAGCTACAGTGAGGTTCTTTTGTAAGCTTCAGTATCTTTGATGGCGTTTCAGCATGAAACAGATGAGTGTGTGAGATCTGTAGCTTTGGCTGAAGCCACTTGTCATAGGTAGATGCTTTGCTATAATTTCCTGGGTCCTTACAAAATACTTGCCACTGGATGTCATAGCACTTGAACAAGTGGGCCTGGATCAGTAATCTCCTTTGGAGGTAATGCAGATGAAGTGTCTAGAAATTCAGTGAGTGTGTCATGCAGCAGCATTAGGAATAGATCTCCAAGTTGGACTTGCAATTGATTGTATGCATTGGATGTGCAGAAATCCTCCCATTCCTAAAGGATTTCTCTCCATAATTTGGGCCCTTTTTCTTCCCAGCTGGAGTGCAGATAAACAGGGCAGTTTCATGGGTCTGTGGAAACAGAGGTAGTGCCAAAGAATTAATTGTTTTCAAGGACTTTTCTTCCCTCCAGTCACAAGGAAGAGCAGGGATAAGAGTACAGAAGTTTGTATGTGGGGAAACTGTGGAATTTGCAAGAGGAACTGTAGGATTTGAAAAGGGAAAGAATGAAGGGAAGAGAGGAAGTGTCTGTCAAGGCTTCTTTGTGTTTTAGAGAATCCCTCATTCTGCTCTGTGCCTCACAGGGCTCCTCTTTTTCCAACACCTTTGGCCAGCTTGGCACTCTGCATTCAGACCATGCTTGTCTTTCAGCTTTGTTCACTCCTTGCTCCTCCTGAGCTCTGTGGTGCTGTACTTCTGTGGCCAGGAACTGTACGTGGCTTCCATGGTCTTCTCCTTGGCGCTGGGCTGGGCTAACATGCTGTACTACACCCGTGGCTTCCAGCAGATGGGCATTTACTCTGTCATGATTGCCAAGGTCAGTCCAGTGAGTGGGTGATGAGGCCAGCAGAGTGCTCAGATCAGGACACTGCTGCCAGCAGCCCCATTTCCAGGAGAGAAATTGCCATATCTACCTCCATGATGCCACGGGGAGATCTTGTATCACTCTACTACACTGGGCCATTATTTTCTGAGTGAAGCAATGCAATTTAAATGATGCAGAAAAACCTCCTGCTCCTCATCCACACAATTTTATTATTGCCTGCCATTCTTCAAAATAACTACAGTTGGATAGGCATGGATGAAAGTAGACTGAGAAGAGTGCAGAGTGGCCTGGTATAAAATGGTACAGCTTTCTGCCAGCTGAAAATTTTCGTATAGTTTAAATGTTGCCAGAGCAGTTAGCTAAGAGGCAGTAGCTGGCAAATAAACATCTGTATAGGATGTAGACAGCTAGCCCAAGAGGGGAAGAAAGATGAAACTGTCTTGATGTGGTTGATGAAACTATTTGGTGTGCATATGTCTTGCATCTGTGTGTAAACTGTGCCATGAATAACAGAGAAAAATGTTTTCTCTATTAAAGTTTATTATCTCAGCAGGATAAACAACAGTTTAAAGCATTTTCTACCTGGTTTTGCTGCTGCTTTTATTAAGTTTTAGCAATATAAAAACGTTCTGTTTCCATGTTACAGATGATCCTTAGAGATTTATGTCGCTTCATGTTTGTCTATCTAGTATTCCTCCTGGGATTTTCTACAGGTAATATCATACTTGGAGTTAGCTTTTTGTTATCTTAAAGAATCTTAGAAAATTTTATTTTTTGAGTGGTTTAGACTTTTTTTTTCCCCAACTAAAACCTAGCAAATGAACCTAATTACAAAAAAATCTCTTCAGAATAACAATTATGTATAGTAATTTCACAGACCATTTCATCCCTGGGTCTCAAACTGCTTTGCAAAGCTGAATGGAAAAACAGTCATTCTGTTCTATGCAGATAAAACTGAGATAACACCTTCTGAGAGGGTGTCAGTTACGGGGAATATTTTATAGAGCAATTTCACTGGGCACAATGCACCATGAAGTTAACATGTCTTACCTTTATGCTCATTTTCATTGCTTTCAAATGAATTATGACCTCAAATTGTATTTTCATCCTGCATGTGTGATTCCTGTTTTGCAACAGCTGTGGTGACTTTAATTGAAGATGACAATGAGGGGCAAGACACAAATAGCTCTGAGTATGCCCGATGCTGCCATATGAAACGAGGCCGCACATCCTACAATAGTCTGTATTACACCTGCTTGGAGCTTTTCAAGTTCACTATTGGGATGGGGGACCTGGAGTTCACAGAGAACTACAGGTTCAAGCCTGTGTTTGTCATCCTTTTGGTTCTCTATGTCATCCTTACCTACATCCTCCTGCTCAACATGCTTATTGCACTGATGGGGGAAACTGTGAGCAAAATTGCACAGGAGAGCAAGAGCATCTGGAAACTCCAGGTACATTGGTTCTGTGAGGCTGCTATCCAAGACAGAGGGTGTGGAGAATCATAAGAAATTTCAGAGAGAATCTTTAGGAATTGACATGTTTCTAAATAACAGGTCATTGCTTCTTTCTGATTCTCTGAACAGTTCCTAAAAGAAGTATATTAGCTCCTCTTCCATGCATATTTGACGTTTTGCCTGAGCAGATGTTCCCAGTGTTTCACAGATGTTCAGAATTTAAGAAAAGAAGTACTTTTGTAATTAGACAGAGTTATTTGGGCTTTTGACGATGGAAAATCCTGATCAGACTATGAAGACAGGGATTATGCAAGGGGAAAACCAATCTTTACCAGAATCTCAAAGGCACATCAGTTTTTGTTTCAGGTAAGAAAGGGAACTTCATAGTTCTAATCACAGGGCAGTAATTCAGCGTTTTCAATGACGTATTAACAGAGAGCGATGTTTCAGAGATGGTTATGATACCTGCTCTAAGATGGTAACAATGATACAAGCTCAGGGTTTTTGAATTAAAGGCAGAATTCAGGATTTATATGACTTTGAATCAGTGGCCTCTCAGTGGTTTGCTTTCTTTTACCTGATAGAGAGCCATCACAATCTTGGATATTGAAAACAGCTACTTGAACTGTGTGAGGCGCTCGTTCCGGTCTGGGAAGCAAGTCTTGGTGGGGGTCACACCTGACGGCCAAGATGATTACAGATGGTGCTTTAGGTAACCTGTTTGTATGTCAAATGAACAATCTTTTGATAGACAACATTAGGGTATCTGGTAATGGGAAGCAGAACTTCCCCCCTAGAGCACTCTGAAAAGTAATGCACTAACACTGTCTACAGTAGTCAGTTTAATCTGTTTTCTGGGTCAGATCTGAGGCTTGAGCGGTGGCAGTTTGGGATATAAACTCATCCTGGAGTTCTCTGGGGATCCTTAGAACAGGTAATTGGTTTTGTTGTTCTCTCCCCAGGGTTGATGAAGTAAACTGGTCCACGTGGAATACTAATCTGGGCATAATCAATGAAGACCCTGGGTACTCTGCGGACCTCAAACGAAATCCAAGTTACTCCATTAAGCCTGGCAGAGGTGAGGGTTTCAGGGACCTAAACTCTAGCATGGGGTACACACTGTGATGGAAGAATTTATTGTTAGAGGGCAATCAGTTTTATTCACTTAATGATAATGGCAGTAGCTAAGTTAATAGCATTTTCAGTCAGCACAAAATGTAAAGGATTAAGTGGGCTCATTATTCACATGGCAATTTTACTCCCTGGAATAGAAGCCCCATAGATTCATCATTCTGATTGTAAATTTTTACAAGGCAGTTGACATGTGTAAATCCTGAGGAGATGGAGCAGTGTATTATGGCAGCCAGATAGCCAAGAAGCTACTTTGGAGGTCCCAAACCATATAGTTTGAGAGCTCAGGACCCAGCACAGAAGTATTTGACAGTACAATCCATCTCTGCTATACTTGCCAGCTGAAATATGGAAAACTCATGGCACGGTATGGGGAAGAAAACCACAAAGTCCTTTCTTCCTGCTTCTTTCTTCTCCTTTCATCAACTTCTTATTTAAACCACTTGTATATTTTCTTCTGTTTCTGTGGAGGGGAAAAAATTAACCATTCCTTTCCTTTTTTAGTTTCAGGGAAAAACTGGAAAACATTGGTTCCACTTTTAAGAGATGGAAGCAGGAGAGAAGAGACTCGAAAACTATCAGAAGAAGTCAAACTAAAACCTATTTTGGAACCTTATTATGAGCCAGAAGATTCTGAGACGTTGAAGGAGTCACTTCCAAAGTCAGTCTAATCTTATTTTATTTTTAAGAAGAAGGTTAATTCTGATTGCCTATGTTGGTCCTCACAAGCAGGGCAATTACAGCACTTCATTCATAAGAACAGGGATTTTTGAAAAAAGGTCAGAAGACTTAGGAAATTACCCTGTGCAAGGATTCATTAAATATGCTAAATAAACTACTTGTTGTTTAAGCTCATGTCTTCATGGTTATTTTTAATATAAATCAACAAGAAACTGTTTATACTACTTCATTATATTTACTTAGCTAGATACTTGCATTTAGGCTGTCTCATGAAGTGTTAGAAACAGTTCCCATAGTTGGGGGATTTTTTTGTTTTGTTTTATGAGTAAATACATCGAGAACTTCCCACACTTAAGAGCTGTCTGTAAGGTAGCTAGCCCTTTTTTAGTGCATTGTTTTTTTTCTGTCTTCATCCATTTCTTTTACAATTTGAAAGTGCTCTCATGCATTTCTAAGATCTGAGCTGACACTTGTATTTTTACCTAACAGGAGCCTTACTAAGTTTTGCAGGTTGGTGCAAGTGGCCAGTGATGGTGGAAATTCTGTTGATAATATGAAAATAACAAAAGTCCCTGTAGAAAAATTGTTATCACTCAACATCCTGAACCTAATGAATTTCATACCTTCTGTCTGCTTTTGGATTCTCTTTCTTTTAAAAAGTATTTTTGTGAGCAATGACAGGCCCTGATTTTGTGGCTTTGCAGCCTCAGAACTAACCAACCAAACTATTATGAAACTGGAGAAGGACTCATAAAAGAGCAGTAAAAATCACAAAGCCCAGAGGTATGTTCTTGTGACGAAAGTTTCTTGGAAAGCACATAAATAAATGGGGACACAGGGAAAGAATACAAAATAATGAATGATCTAGAGATGTTGTTATTCTTTTCTCATAACACAAGAACAAATATACTCTGTGAAATTTTAAAGGTTGAATAGTCAAAATCAATGAAATAAATGTTTCTCTTACACTGTCTGAGTAAACTCCAGAATTCACAGTTATTGTTACTGAAGCTAAAGGCTTAACAAGATCCCAAATTTGACATTTATTTAGATAACAGATGAACTTTGCACAAAGTAAGAGATAGTGGTTATAGAGAATATACATTTCAAAGGTCAGCTGTATAATAATGTATAATAATAGTAATCTCAAAATCACAAAGTTTTTGTTCTTTGACAGCAACAACAGGAGGAAAGAAATCTGGTGCTGCAAGTCTATCTGGTTGGATTTACAAAGAGAGTCAGGCAAGATACCTGAGAGAGAAAATAGGCAGATGTTCTGGAACTACAGATAGGAGCCTTGGAAAGAGAGGAAAGAATAGGAGGAACTTTGGCATCCTCTGGCTGGACAGAAAGGAACTAAGGATAAGAAAATTTGTCTTATAGACAGCTGACCCGATATTTCAGTGCTGAACCTGTGCAGCTGTGTTGGGCAAGAAAAGGTAAATTGTTTTACCTTCTTTCCTTGTTACATATCACTAAAGCACTTAGACTTAAGAGCCTTTAATGCCCAAGTACAGCATGTGTATCCAGGTATCCTTAAGCCAACAAGGTTTTTAACCACGGGTTTCAGTTTGAGCAGGTGTGCTCTTTCTGTGGTTGCATTTGAAGTACAGTTGTGCTAAAGCGCTTCTGTGAAATTGGGCCAGAGTGCACAGCCTTGGCCAGGGAGAGCCTGTCGTGCTTGGCCTCTGACGCATCCAGAGGCTGTGGTCAGAGAACATTCCTATGAGACATTGAAGTTGAAAAGTGGTATGCTGGAGGGGTCAGCTACAAATTATTGGGGAAAATTGGAAATCAAAGACGTAGAAAATTGAGCCAGTCTTTAAAAGATAATTTCCATCAATACATCCTATAATTTTTCTGCATTTAGTAAGATACTGCAACATTCACTATTCTTAAAGAGAAGCAATGAGTATATTTACATACAAGCTGCCTTCACTGCTAGCACTCTTAGATGAAGTTTTGGGTTGTTTGACATCAGTTCTACTGGGGTCAGGGTTTCTCACAGTGCTCCTTTCTCACAGGGTACTAGAACAATACATTTCAACAAAATCTTCAAGCATCCAGCTGCTTTATTTGAAATAGTAGCACCATCTAGAGGACTAATAGTTCTTGTTTGTTTTGTTACTATCATTCAGGAGAAATGTAATTTTATTTTCATAGAGTTTGTATAACTAAAAAAACTTGCCAAAGGATTTGAAAGAATCAGAATTTAAACCCAACAAGCTTTCTCTCTGGTGGGCAGGGAAACCACAAAGGATGTTTAAAGTAGGTGTGTTCAGTTTCATACCATTACAGAGATGTATCTTTGAACATTTAGTAGCAGTCTCTGTAGGTTCCACACAAGACTTCATTATGCTCCATGCTAGCAAAAGACAGTCCACATGTAAAACAAGTACAGCTAAGTAGGCAAGACAGGCTGAGACAGTGAAATAATTTATTATTAAAACTAATAAGAATAAACATAGAAAGGAGCTGACCGGAAAAACACACAGTTGCTTGTCTCTATGCCTTTGTGTGCCAGGGCCAATTTATGCTTGAAAGCACACCAGGATCATGATGTAGCTGGAAAGCATTCATGAAATTTCTGTATTCCCTGTGAGGGATCCATTGCTCATAATTACCAGCATGGGTAGACACCTTATACATTGCTTAAATTCTACCTTGATTTGCATCAAGTGCCTATCCAGAAAGATTGATCAGCTGCTCTGGGTAACCTGAACAGAATATAGGCCTCTGTATTCCTTTCTGCTCCAACAAGATTACAAAGGCTGCAGGTGACTTCTTTATAAAAAAACTGAAATGCTAGAACTCAGAGTGAAAACATGTATCAGTATAATGCTGTGGTTAAAAATGTAAATGCCCTATATTTGTGGGATAGGGTGGTGCTGGTGGGTCTTCTGACTGCATTTTTTAAAATCTCTTAGTCTTATCTTGGAAGCAAACAAAATTATCCCACTTCTCTGGAGTGAGTTATTACTAACTTCTCGGAATTTCAGAAATTTGTTTCCCACACATGGGGAGGTATAGCTTGGCAGAGACTCCAACCCAGCACCACACACATTTATTCAGTCTCAGCTGGCCAGGGCTCTGTTTGCCACAGTTTATTTCCTTCATCTTCATTGTACCTAGGTGCATAGAATTGCCTTTGGAAATGAAGGTGAGTCCCTGTTCAGGCAGACTGGGTGGGATGCCTAGGGGGGACATACTTGTTCTGAACAGACAGAGAGCACAAAGACTCACTTGCACAGTGGAGAGCTGCAACTAAGCCCTAGGGAAGAGAGGTAGCTTGTCAGGAAGTGTTTGTGCTGTAGGAATAGCTTTGCCAGGACCAGCATCTTTCTATTCCTACTGCTAGACTTGTCCACTAGCTGAGGAGGAGCATGGCTTTGCAATAAAGTATCTTTACTTGGGTTGTTTTGGGGAGGTTCTGCACCTCTTGGCAGTCACAGTTTGCATGATCTTGCAGAATTCATGTCCTGAGCATTCTTTAGTTTGAAATTTGCATAATTATTTCACACTGAACATGGTTATAAACAGCACTATTCCCATGCTATTCCTTGAGGTTTGTAGGTGGTAAAAATCTGTCCTCTCACAGTTATTAGTCATATAAATTTGTGTCTACACTAAGTGCTTAAAATGAGAGGATCAGGTTGAACAACTGTATATATCCAATAGCTCCCCAAAACCACACTGGCACAAAGGCAAAAGAAAGGAAGGGTGTTGATGTGCTCGCCTCCTGTCCGTGGGTGACGACTGTAATTAGCAATGACTGCAAATGTGTGTGGGATGAGAGATAGCAAGAAGAGGTGAGCTGGACGAAGGTGAGATGGGCTACACTTCACTGGGACTTGAAAATGGCCTGACGAACATGTGGAAAAGCAAAAACACGATCTCGGTATTTTACAGCATTGCCATACCTGAGATACAACCTCATAGTCAGCTATGTAAACTGAACTGTTGTGTCTTTCAAACTCAAATAATTTCTGAGTTAGCTGAGAAAAATATACATACTACCTGAAAAACTTGGAGCCACGCAGCTTGTAGTTGTTGCTTGTGTGCACTTGTGCTCTGCAACAGCTGGCCCTGGAGTCTGAATAGCCTAATTAAACATGAATGTTAATCTCTTCTCAGGCAGCAAATTGGTAGTTTTTGTGCCCAGTTTTGGTACCCCAATTGGTAGACATTAGGGCCCAGAAGAGGCCCCCCATGCCCTGTGTAGGGATGCTGCCTAGTCCCTCTGGGGTACCCCATAACTGACTTGCCCCAGGAGAGCCCCCCTCCCTCTGACACCACTGTCTTGCTTTGCTGCCTCTGATCAAATTTGTTGTGCAGAATCATATTTATCTTTGCCAAATACCAGCTAATGCTATCACTTTCCTGAGGCATCTGTATCACACTAGCATATTATGCAGTCATGCATCTTTGCTGGAGTGATCAATACTCAACAATCCATGAGGTGTTTATCCAGCAAGTGCTGCTGTGCTGCAAAATTCAGAAGATCCTGCCAACCCCACAGCCTTAAGGGATAAAGCCAGTGGACTCAGGTTCTGATGCTTGAAGTTTTCGAACCCCATCAACAGGAATTTTATACAGTGTTTTTGAACAAACTGTTGAGGTAAATCTGCCAAACTCAAAAAAATAAACATACATTAAAAATCCCAGATAAGCTGATGTTCCGAGCAACCCAATGTCAGCCAGTGTCTTGGATATTTAACACCAGTTTACGTGTTTTGGTGCATTAGAGAGAATCCTTTTGCAGTGAAAGATACTTCTTACAAGTGTTTCTTGCTCCACTGGGCACTAAGCATGGTTCTACTAGGGCCTGGGAGGAGGAGGTCTTAACTGATGCTGCCGGATGCAGCACAGACATCCTGGGTCTTCTTGCTGTGGTTATAGAGCTCTGAAGTGCTCTCAATCACCCACACCATGTAGACTGGGATTACTTCTGACTCTGGAATAGTTTCCACAAAGAAAACACAGGCCAAATTTCTCCTACATCAGATGTTAAACTGTACAAAGCACTTCAAAATACATGGCAGATAGTGTACCCTATTTCTCTGGGAAGGAGAAATCAACCAAATGACCTCATTGGACTTCTCTCTTTCTGGTGTGTTTGTGATACTGTGGCAGAGCTACATCACTATTAGTAACACATCCTGTTTCAATATGTAGGCAATGAGTAGATGTGAGGAAATGTGAACATTTACAGAATCACTGAGGTTTTCAGACTTCATCATCACCCAGAAGAGTACTTCTCATTCGTTATAATCAGCCTTTAAAATCAACATTTTAGTCACCTGAACGTTGGTATGAAAACTCATGTCGCCTGGAATTGCCATGTCAGCTGGCTGCTCCACGGTCAGCAAAAGCAACTCCCAATTACAGGAACTGGAAAGAAGTGTCCTACTCACTTGGCCAGTAAGAGCAGTTTTAAGCCGTGTCACTAAGTCAAAGTCATTTTGTTTCCAAGCTGACATAGTAGGTTTAGCCCAGCCCGTTCCTCTTATTCCAAAGGAGAATGCGGATAATGAACCACCTAGAGAGAAGGCATCATCGTGTCCTCAGTTCCTGTTTGTCAGAGGAGGAAAGCCAGGAGTGTTTAACTGGCATAGAGGGAGACACAAGGAAGACAATGCCCCTCATTAACAGAAGGATACAGAAGAGGGGAGTTTAGGGCTGGAAATAGGTAGAGGTTTCTCAGGAGACTGATCTGCAAGGACAAATGGAAACAGCTGTATCTTAGCTAAGCACTGAATAAGAGAAAATTGAAGCATTGACAAAGAGAGGAGGTGATTTGCATAATACAAGCTGTTTTAATTAGAATAATGGGTTGAAATTGAGACAGGGAAAACGTATCCTGAGAAGATGATCTTTTTATGGGGCACATATGTATGTCTGCCCAAAGAACTCCCTCTGGAAACACTGGAAGTTTCAACTTCAGCCCACATAAGCAAATCTATCCAGTGCCATCCTGACTGCAGTGACGTGGAACCTGCAGGTTTCAGCTCTCTTATTTTGGGGACCTAAAGTATCTGAGGGTTTATTTCAATGGGTAGATGTTCACTTTCGATTCTGCTTCACTTATTTCCCATAAAGGAATTGACAAAAAGTGGAAGGAGCCTGCAGGGATTTTATTTTGTTACAGTTAGTGAGCATCTCTTACACTGCTACAGTTGATGCAAAGTTTCCCTCCTGATAGTTTACAATCTGATAGTGTGAATTTTTGCTCCCCTCATATTTTTTACAGGTCTAACTGGATCTTTGGAGAGGGAAGGGGAAATAACTATTCCCCGGCTTTATATGGATGAGACATAAAAATCTTTTAAAAAGGGAGGCTTGATGTTCTCAACCTGAAATTATTATAACATTAAAGTTCCTCCCCAGTTTTGGTGATCACCCTCCAAAAACTACCTGAGTCAAACAGTAGCAGAACAGACTTGAGCAAAAAAATGTAGCATATAGGTGGGGCACGCTTTCTTCACAGTGCCTTGAGGCATTTTCATATTGCTTAATTCCTCTGCACTGCTAAGCGTTACCAGAAACTATGCACCACAACTGAAGATTTACTGAGGGTACAAACTCATGCTGAAATAGTTGGAGAACAACCTTGAGTAGTTGGGACTGTGAGGCTCAGAACAAGTGAAGTTTGTGCTTTGAAAGACCTCAGTGAAGTGTTACGTGTTTCACACAGGAGACATGGCACCCTCTGGGGTGAAGTGAGAACCAACAGAAGTACAATCTCATGGGTTTAAAATTGGTTTTATTTTTTCCTCAAATGGAATCCTCAAAGGGCTGCATACCCAGGTGAGCTTTCCCTACTGACCATGCATAGCCTGTGACCTAGAGCACCAGGAGACAGCGTACCCACACAGGACAGGGACAGAAAGTACCAAACACACTGCACATCTATAGAGTGATGATTGGCAAAGGTCTCTGTAGGTTTGCGCTGTTACTTTTTGCCTTAGGAGTAGCAGTGGACATTAACATAGCACAGATGCAGGGAGAGACACAAGAAAAGAGTGACAGTCCTTCTTCCCACCACTTATTATTAACTTGAGCTTATGTAGTCCCCTGTAACTATGTCAAGAGAAGGGATAACTAGGACCTAAAGTCAGATACTGGTGCCACTCACATAAAGTGGATTTTTACTGCAGTTATTTCAACTCATTCATGACTGAGCCCACCTGTGCATAAGGAGTGCTCACAGGTGCAGGAACTAGAGAGATTCAGGTGAAAATGATTGTGCTATCAGGTGGAGAAAAACTATCATAAGGGAGGAAGGGAGACGGCTTTGTTTCTTTGGCAAGCATGGAGTGCATAGAAGCTGGGACATAAGATCAGGCTCATCTCTGTTCTTTTGCTTTCCTAGTATATATATTAGAATAGCCTCTGTGAGCTCTAACTATGGTTCATCAGGGTTCTGCTATGCTGGGTGCTAATTACATGCAGACTATAAATGTTCATGTTCCCAAGCTTAGCTATAGAAAGGAAGATAGCAGCAGAGCCAGGCTGAGGAGTGTCATGAGCAGTGTCTCGCCTTGTGATAGGCAGGAGTCTCAGGACATCAGCACTGCAGCTGGAGAAAGCTGTTTGAATTGGGCCCAGAAAATGTATTTTGGAGGATTAGGAAATAATAGAGTGCCTGGCTATTGGGTAATTTTGACTCCCAACAATAGTGCTGCTCGTTCAGTGTGCCAGGCTCAGAAAACCCTTTGGTTTTCTGCCTAAGCCAAAAAAATAAGCTGCATAGTGACACAGTTGCAGGGAGTCTGTGATGGAGACTCCAATACCTCTTCTCTATCCTTTTGTGAATGGGACTGTTCTTTTATGGCAGGAATCTCTGGGGAATAAAATCTTTAGGCATGTACGTTATGTAAATGTGCATAAAAATATTGCTAAAGAGGCTGACTTGTCCCTGCAGTCTGGACTGTACCAACTGGTAAGTGATATCCCAGTGTTTTCCTGGAATGATTTTCCACAAGGCTGTCTCCTGTTAGGTGATACTCAAACACTTACAAGCTAATTCATTTCTCGGTTGCTCAGCTGAACAAAACAATCTCTTATCTCACAGTTTATGAGCATAATATTTAAATATTTGCAAGTGCTATTCAGTTGTCTGGAGCAGTGTGAAAAGCTCTTCATATATGTGTGTAGCAGCACACAGATATGATCCCAGAACAAGTTTAACTTTGAGTAGAGGAATGAGGAGAGCATTGTATCAGAGATAATGTTGCTGAAGCTATGTACTTTAAGAGCAGCGAGGAGTATGCTATTTTTAATTCTGCAAGCTGCATTCTCTGAATCTGAAAATGTTTATTACTTGGGATATAGCACTGTGTGTGTGTCCAAAAGTGTTAGCACGATAAAAACAAACTTGATACAGACTTTTGCTGATCTTCAAAATCCTCTATTTTTCACTCCTCAGAGTAAGAACAGCTAAATAAATAGTGAGAAATAAAAAATTATGTCTCAACAGAAGTACTTAGGGATATGGTGTAGTTGAGAACAGTCAGGGTTAGGTTAATGGTTGGACTAGATGATCTTCAAGGTATTTTCCAACCTAGATGATTCTGTGATTCTATAAGACAAGGAACAATTTGGTGAAAAGTCAAATATAATTATTTTAAGAAGCCTAAATCATTTACAGAACTGACTAAATATATCTCTAAAATGGGAAAATGCTGCCATGCATATTAAAGGAAGATTTTTTTTTCATCTTGGAAGATACTTGTATTGAAATATTGTGAAAACATAAAAGGAAGCTTTGAAAAGCAATGTGCATCTCTTTGAATTCAGATAGAATTCTATGTAATTACAGACTTAAGTTCTTTTGTAGGGGAGAATGACAGATATTAACACTGATTTATTAAGCAATAGTTGTTGCATTATTTTTCCCTTATAAAGTGCTAAGGTCAATCTGTCGATTTAAGATGGGTTGACATATATCTCTTCTGATTTTCTGGGAATTTTCTGGGAACATGAAGATCTATTTAAAGGGAGACAACTGACTGTTTATCATAATTGTCTGAAGGGAAATCAGGAACATGAAGCCTCTCAATGCTGGGGACTGAATACGTACCCAAAAAGTCTGACTCCTAAAATCAAGAATTCAAGTAAGATCAGGAGATCTTTGCCTTGCTACAGCACCACCACCTGTGGAATGGCTGCAGCGTTTAAACTCTCTTAAAGCCCAGGACAGGCAGCAGAGCACCCTTTCTGAGCTCTAGTCGGGGTAGCACTGTGACCATACTGTTGTGACTTTCCTGTTCTCTCCTACTTCCTTCCTTATCTCTATCAGGCTAAAAGTTAGCTGGAAAACTATGGGAAAATGATAATATCTTATCCATTTATCATACCTTACAGAAGTACATGTGGTTTTTCAACATAAACTGTCTGCTAGCATTAAATGCATACACATTCTTTTAAAACTGTAATCTCTGTGGGTTATCTTGTGGATTCTTCCCACAACAGATCAACAACTCTGAATACTTTTCCACAGAAAGAAAAAGAATTTAAAAGCACCTTTTCCACAGTGAAAAATCATGAGAAACTCTTGTGAATCAATTAAACACTATGCTCGGGGGAATTGGGCTGCTACTGGTAGTTGGCATGCACAGTGTTTTAATATTTAAGCTGCGGATTATTTTTAAGGAGCTTGGGGAGTGGAACGCTGACAATAAGTAATTTACAATTATTCTTGCTGTTACCTGTTAATGTTAAAAATGCTTTTTAGTTAATGTTTTTTTCCCTTTCGTGACTCCCTGCCGGAGTGCTGAAAATCACAGAATTAAATATAAAATCTGAATAACTTCTGATGCAGGTTTGACTGGGATCATGTCATGTATCAGCAGAACAGAAAATGCAGCTCTGACTTGCTGATGTCAGATGGCAGATCTCCAAATGCTCAATCCCTCCCATCTGGGGTTTCCTTCATCTTGTTCATTTTAGTTTATAGTGAGTCTAGCACTTGCTAGAAAAACAAAATAATGAATGCCAAATAGGGCTTCTGCTGCTTGTTCGTACTGTGCAGACTACCCAATGCTAATGTTTTCAAATAATTTTTCATAGGAGATGCATGCCTAGTTATTAATGTTCCTGACCTTTATGGCATCTCTTGGTAACTGAAGCAGCTGGTAACTCCTGTAAAACTCTATAAAATGGTCTGCATAGCCATGATAGAGCCTATTGGAAAAACCTTCCATGGCTTCTGAAAAATGCTAGCCTTGTCAGAAATCTCAGGGTGGTGCAGGTCTGGGAATAAAAAGATTAAGCAGGTTAATTATCAAAAATGTAGGAAAATGTTTGCACAGATGTGACTTACTGTAGTTCTGCCTCTCGTATCCTGACTCAAGTCTGCCCTTAAAAATAGCTCAGTTCGGGCTCACAACACCTATGTGTAGCACATGACGTTCGTATCTGTTTTCAGGAAGATTAGCTAGAATTGGTCTAGGCTCATGTTTCTTAAATCTGACAGTTGCACAGAAAAGGCCACACTTAGGTTGTGTGAGCCAAGGCTGTCCTCATAATGGAACAAGAAGCTGTTAACACAGAACAGGCAGGACGAAGTGTAATTCTTGTGCATGTGAACTGTTACAGCTCATACATACAGTCTTCTACACCTACATAGGCAGGCTTGAAACAGGGCTCTGACTCTTGCTGTAGCTTGTCCCAGTTTTAATTTTGGATAGCTGCCACTACATTATAAATAGACCACACTGCTAGGTCCTATATTCTGCTAAACCACACAGATCTGGTGCTTTCAGATATAGCTACTTTCTGAGTTCAAAGTACTGCTTGCTGCCAAACTCATTTTCTCTCCTTAGCAAAAGAATTTCTTAAGTGGTCTTTCACTGTGCTTGATAGGAGAGTTAAAGCAAGAGTCCTCAAATGCACCTTCACCCAGATTTAAGCTAATTTTGCCTGGTTTCACATTTCCATCTGCAGATTGACTTTCATTATACAGCCTCTCACAGTTTGTGTTGAGAACTAAGCTGATGTTCTCCCAGGCAAGATTAAATGGCAGTATTCAGTCCTTATTCCAGGTCATTAGACCAGCAGGTAAGAGACCATCAAAGGAGCTGACTCTAGATTGTAGCATATTAGTTTAGGCACAGTCATTTGAGAAGATGTGAAGAACCTTTCCTGGTACAGAGTTTGGAATATATCATCGTAAAGTTGTGTCAGGCAAAGCTGCGTGTGTGCTCAGCACATCCAACCAAAGGTTTCCCCTAATGCCAAATCAAACTGGCCTAGGCATGGCCTGTTTCACCATGCTGCTTGTGGAAAGCTGATTCATTACCAGAAACAGTGTAGTCCTCCTGGTATTTCACACAGTAAATCTGAGGCAAATGTAATACCCAGCAGTCCTGTTTTTAAAAATTATCTACTTAATGTACAGGAGGGGTTTACCTGCAGTTTGCAGATATATTTAAAAGCCGTATTCTTCAAATAAAAATGACTGGTTCTAGGTCTTAGTATCCTAAGATATTTTATGGTTTTATTTCTGAATTTTCAATCTACCTCCTACCAAAAAACCCCCAAAATTTGACACTTTCTTCCCTTGTCTACAGCTGGAGAAGGATTCCTGTTTTGTTGGCCTGTGTAGTTCCCCTTAAACTCCAATCTGTTAAGTAAAGGGAAGACCAGAAGCTGTAAGTACATTTCTTAGGCCTCACTACAAAGACATATAAGTTTTAAATAAGTTTTAAATCTGGTGATAATGTAAAGACTCTATAACTTATGGTCATTCTTCTGGTATGTCCCAAAACAGCAGTCTGCATTAACCATTGCTCACGAGCTCAAAACTAGCAAAGCTGAAAATGCCATTCCCTGCAGTTTGCACTGCAAGAGGTAACACCGGTACTGTGGATGTGAAACACGCCTGTTTGTATTCTCCCAGACCCTAAGGGTACACATGCATCAAAAACTATAATAGAGAGGGAAGGATCTAAACACGCCCACCATGCTTTCACTGACATTATCACTGCGAAAGTGTAAGATTTTTAAGACCATTTCTACTTTTTCAAAGCAGTAGCAAAAAAATTTTTTGCTTTCTGGAGCACTTAGCATGATCGTTTTCTTGGTTTTGCTTTGTGCTTTCTGAATAGTTCCATAATATATAATAAACTAAACATGACATAAAGGGATGTCATTTACAACCCAAATGCATGTGCATAACCATTTTCTTTTGAAAACAGTATGTAAACTGCAGAGCAGTGATCATTTCAGATATTCTACTGCTACCATTAAGTCATCCGTGAGCGACTCAGCTTTAGTAATATTTCAGTATATAATTAGTGTGTGTGTGTGTGTGTCATCCCACTTTGGCAGCTATGAAGTAAAGAGTTTGTTGTCTAGCAAGTTTCTCTCTGCTCCCTAATTTCAGATGTAGCAAACCCTGTAAGGCTGCAGTACTCCGGCACTGTACTTATCTCTGCTTTCCAACACCTGAGCAAACCGGATGACTGAAGAAGGGTGGTTTTGCGTTTTTAGGATAGTTTTGAGCTTGAATATAGTTTTACTCATTTGGCAGATTAGCTTCTTTGGATGTTGTCGCAGCGTCAGTGGGCTCCTACTTTGAACTTCGTTCCTACAAATCTGAGGCGCCTTGTCTATGCCGAAATGCAAGTTTCGTAAGCAGGGTAAGTTCTCTGGGAGCTTCTGTGGGTGTTTGCTGTGGATGTAATGCTTTTGGAGAGAGTGAAATCTTCAAGACCAAGACTAAACCTATCTTTTAACTGGAGAATCCTTTTCCGTTGCGCTTGTTTTTCTAATTTATATATCTGTCTTTCTCCGGAGCCATGCCACGCAGACTCCTTGGGCATTCAGAAGTGAAGAGACAGACATAGTTTCATTTGTATTTGTCAGCCTGATGCACTGTTACACTTCCTAATTTCTGTGCCAAGGGGAACCAAAATATACTGTCATACAAGCTAAACTTAAATAATACATTAATCTTCCACTGAAAGTTTCAGTTACTGTAGTGACTGTTGAAAGTAAAATAACTAGCCTAGTAGAATAGTTTTTATTTCATTCAACTCAGTAAAATTTCTTCTTTTTATTTAACTGAGATATGCATGTAAATAATCTTAAAGTATTTTCCTCAGAGAAAAAACATTGTTTTTCACAGAGTTTTTTAAAATTTCTGTTAGGAAAAACCTTGATAGTAAAGAACAGATTTCTCACTGAGAAGAAAATGACTTTTTGACAGCACCTGATGTCTACTAACACCCCTCAAAAGTTTAAAAAATCTTACAGAAAGATAAAACTCTTTCTATCAAGTGGAACTTTCTGCTGATAGGATTCCTATACCATAAATAATGCACAAAAGTCCAAGTGAAGTTTTACCATCTTTCCCCTCAGGGAGGGGAATTTTTTTTTTATGAGCTAGTAAGAATTAGGTCGTAGGTGCTGGGAAGTATCATGGTCTGTGCTGTGGATGTTTGAAGGATCCTGTGAATGAAAGAGCTGTTGGTAGTCACTTCAACTCCTCTGCCCCTAAGGAGGAAGATAAGACTTTTGACTCATGATATCACAGCTAAGTGTTCATTTTGATTTGTAGGATTCTCTTTAGCCACTTTGTTTATTGTGTTATTGAGCTTTAGAGATATGTATGATTTTTCCTGTTCTCAGTTAAGCATGAGTTGAGTCTGTGATAGTGTGTAAAGTACTTACTTTAGGAATAAAGTGTAAAGCACTTACTGTAGGAGTGGTGGAGTCCCATTGCAGATAAACACCCTTTTCTTATCCCCAGCACACTGGAGGTGAGATACAATGTCCTCAGAATCCCCTTCAGAGTAATTCTTAATATATAAATCAATGCAGTGTTTTTGTCTCACTGCCCACTTCAAATAAGCCACTTCTCTGGTGGCCTGTAAGTAACAATTAAGTAGATAATGGGAGTAGAAAATAGTTACAACAAAAGACGACACTCTATATCAGGTTATGTAAGCTACACTACTTATGATCTGACATTTTTTTAGACTGTTGCACTATTTTTCTCTATATGTCATAGATTACAGAAAATGATAGTGCACTGCACAGTGATGATGAAAGCCCTAGCTTAGCTTTCATCTAAGCACGCAATTAATCGTGATTAAAAATGAGAAACAGACGCTACCTCAGCACTGTAGAAAGGTACTTCTACTGTTGTGCCTGAAGTTATTTACTTGTGCAGACTCTGAGATCTCATTTAAAATAGTTTTTGTAGTTGAGACTATACAGTCAAATCTCCTATTTGTACTTTTGAAAGCCGTAGTCCATGTACACAAAAGTAAATCTTTCTTCTTTTTCATTCCCAAGTTTTTTCTGTAAATCATTGATGGTTCAGCAGTCCATCATCCAATACAACTTCAATGCTATCTTTGACTATTTCCCCCTCTCCTAAATGATATAGCCTGCTCTCAAGTCATTGCTAAAATCATGCAGTGAAAACTGGCTGCAGATGGGGCTTTGACTTGCTCCTCCTGCAGATGGCCCATGCAGAAACGTGTTGCCATATCTGAGCAGCTCCAGCATTGCTCACAAATGAGAGGGTCTCCCCCGTGTCCTCTGTGTGCTATAGAGATTTCAACCTTGGTCTTTATTTCGCCAGCTCTTCCCGCCACTGTCTCTGACCCCCCCAACTTCACACACCTACCAGTTGTGCCCCTCTCAACTTGGCAACTCCTTTTGCTGACACACTTTTTGATCTCTTAGTCTGTTTCCAACTGTGCTTTTCCTTTGAAGTCACTTCTTTTGTGAAGCTATTTAATGCCCATCTCCATCTTATTGTAGTTCCTTTATATTTGATTTATGTCAAATATCACATTTGCCCCTTCATCAGGATGGGAAATGTCTTTGCTCATAAACTGCTGTGTATTCTTAAAAGTACTTGGTAAGAAGTAAGTAGCAGAATTATTTATGAACTAAGCAAGACAACAGTCATTTGTTTTAGCTGTGTTAAGAATAAATGTTTATCAGTGTATTCACTCATACAAGATGTGTCTGAAGACTACCTGAATTACTTTTTCAAAGGCTTAAAACAAAACCCTTTTTACCTGCCATGTAATATCCAAGTTCAGTTATTTTATGCATTTACTGCAGTGAAAGCTACAGTGTATTTTGTATGCAGGTGTACTAAGTAAATCATATTTGCCATTATAAATTATTTCTATGAAAGTTGTGATATGAATTCTTAGGAAATGTATCTAAATGAGGCATATTTCTGAGTTGCACTAGTGTGAACCTGTCTACCAGTGGTAGAAAACATACACAAAAAATATTTTCATGACTGTTTTTTAAGCCAACGTTTTCAAGGTAAGGAGTACTTTCCAAGATTTCAGATTTCTAGTCTATTTAGTGACAAGAAATTACAGCGGCACTTAAATGTGTTTGGGCCCTGTAAATTCTCAGTTCTCTGTACTTGGGATTAAAAATTTCCCATATTTAAACATTTGCTGTTTATGCATTAATAGATTTTCATTCAAATATCAATGTATTTTATAAGCTTCTCTCTCATACCAGTTACATGTCTTTTCAAACACACTTCACAATCTGCTTTCTGTGTCTTGATATTTCCATAATGAAGAAATTCTAGTGCTAAGGCACATTGACAACACTGTGACACGAGTACAAAGTTTGTGTGTACGTTTGTCACATTAAGAAAGTGGAAGTAGGAGAGGAAAAATGGGTAGTTAGTTTGTTTTGTTCAAACTTGCAGGCAAGGGATTTTTATCATTTGGCCTTGGGTATGGAGGGCACTCCCCTGATTTCCTTGGGAATGGGTCCATGACCTCATAAAATTTACTTTTAAATTCACTAAATGTAAAAATAGTATCCTCAATTCACCTTCTCGCTTTCAAATAATCCATGATGATTTAAAATTATGCCCTTGAGTATTATATTGAGAAATAGGAAGATAGTTATTCATTATTACTTACAGAATTCATGTTGTGGGTGCTCATAAGCAGGTAACATGCATTAAGGGCTTTTTGTGTCATGTGGTGGTGATCCTTCCCATCCAGGAGAGTCATGATTTTATTTTTTTTTTTTTCCCTGAAAAAATGTTAAGAAATGTCACCAGGACACAAAAGTCCTTGATGTTATCCATGTGACTGTTCAGCTGAGCTCAGCCTGGGCATTGCATTCCGAGTCTGTCTGTTGCTTCTGCTATTCTAAGGCACATTTTCAGGGCTTTTTCTGAGTTCACTACCCTTCATGTTTGGAATATTCCTCCACACGTATCTGTTGCACAGATCTTCCTGGAATTTACTACTTTTCCGAAGTTATCTTGGGTAAGAGCAGACCACTTAGATTAACTGTAAATATGCACAAACTTCAGGGCTCTTTATAAAAGTAATTGTGCTCGTTTTGCTTCTCTAAATAACATACACTGACAGACTCCCTTCAGTTTAATGTAGGCGCATGCTTGAATAGATGGTTCTTCTGGATTTATGGTATCACTTTCAATGGCACTGTAATTTAATCAATCATGAATATACCCTCCAGCCTTGACACAGAAAATGGTGCTTAATGTATGTGCTTAATGACTGAAAAAATGAAAAACTTTGACAAAATATCAAGATTTGTATGCTTACATATGAAGATGTAAATAGGCAATTTGGTCACTATTTTCTTCAAATGAACAAGAGTTAAGTACCTGTGAATCTATCTACTGCAGAAACATGATTAAAGATAACAACGAAATTATTCCACTAATGGGCAAGAAAACAAATCCGTCTGGTATTCCCCCTTCAAACCAGCAAGAGAAAAAGCCATCTGAAAGCACTCCCACAAAGAAAAGGTAGGACCCCAGCTCAGTCTAAATCACTAATCCTCCCTGTGTTATCTTCTTTAGTAGATATTTGCACTGAGATATCACTAACATCTTTATTCATGCTGCATATATGAATGAGACCTGATGAACAGCAAGGTGCCTTCAAAAAAATGTGCACTGTTTAGAAGTGGAAGAGTATCCTGGTTAGGTAAATGTATGATGTGTTTATCCTAATGGGACAAACATTTAACCCCTATCCTAGAGACATCAGACTCACACACCAGTCTTTTAAGCTTGTGTCTCCTATCAGCTGTGCTTTCTGCATTCACTCTATATACCTGTATAAGCTTACAAGAATGTGGTCTAATGATGGTCAGTGTTTCAACAGGAGAAGCTGGAGTGATCATTTTTAAAGAGATCATGTGGCAGGGTACACCAGGTTTTATGTAAGAGATGCTGGCCTGAAAAAAGGGAGCATTTCAAACTTAGCCTCACATGGGAATGGGAACAGCTGTAGAGAGGCAGAGATGAATTTAAAAATGAGGGCTAGGAGAGCAGGAGGTTTGAAAAATCCTATCACAAACAGAAACTTGATTTCACTATATTTTTTCATTATTCTGATTAACAAGACTTCTTCGTTATTTTATTTTATAAAATATTCACTTTCATAATTTATGCTAGAGAATTAATAAAAGGATTAAGGGTTTGTATTTAATATGAATGGGGAAATATAAGCAGTAATTAATTCCCAATACTATTCTACTGAAGTCAGCTAAGTTACTGTAGAGTGAGAATGAATTTTCATTCATAAACTTTTCACTCGGTGGCTAATTGCTAGCTATTATGGCAATTTTTGAAACTCTGAAGGCCTAGGCAATTGTGGCTGTTCTGACATTTATAATTCCTAATAATCAGAGGAATCACTTTCCGCAGGAATGGTGTCATTAGTTATTTGAGACCCACTGCCTGGGTGGCCCGAATTGTCTTTCTGTTATTAAATTAAAAAAGAGAAATTTTTTAGTTGCACAAAGAGGAGGTGAGGTGCCTGATCAGCTCACAATACACCCAGTACTTCAAAAAAGGGGCAATTCCATGGAAGATTGTGTAGTTTTAACAAATACTGGCAAACACTACCCCTCAATTACTTAAGCTCATATCTCGCAATCAGTTTTGTGGCATTGGTAACAGTAACCTTGGGGTTTTTCCCACCTCTCAACCAACAGCTCAGGGTGTGGCTGACAACATTCCTGTAATATAAGGAACATAGATCACGTCAATTTTAATGCAGAGGTTTAACGTGTTCTAATAATTACATGTTTCTATGCTGCTGTACTTCTGCTGCTTCAAAATGTTTCCTTCTACTGGGCCACTAAGCAGCTATTGCACTTCCATGGGTGGCACTTCCCACTTTGACAACATGTATGGGCAATATGAACTTTCTCAGAAGACAATGACTTCCCCTTCTTGAAGGTCCTGGTATTTGGGTGGACTAACAGTATATAATTAAGTACAGGAAAACCAACAGGCAGGCTGGGATGAGTGCTGCCAACGTTGTCAGAGCCTGATTATGTTTGTGGGCAGTGTTCCTGAGAGTGTGCACCACGGCCACGCAAGCACTTGGGTATTCGTTGGCGACTGTCCACCTGCTTTGCACAGTGGCTTTTGGGTTGTTTTTTTTTGTCCCCTGGTATCCTCAGATAACCCACATGCCAGGATAGGTTAGGTATGCCAGCCTCCAAAACAGGGTCTACTTCATAGCTGCTCTGCATCTATTGGATGCCAAAATCTTCAGCACGAACACACTGTTAGGAGAGCAGGAGCTGCTCTCAGAGACACACACACCCCTCCTGGTGCTGAGCCAAGGGCAGGTGAGACAGTCCAGCAAAACTTAGAGTTTGGCACTTCTGGCTTTATGGAGGTTCACTGCAGCCTCCAACAGATGTTTGCCTGTTGGGACAGATCCTGCACTTCATGGTCAGGGAATGCAAAAAAGCAGGATGAAATTATGTTTTTTCCGTTCCTCCTTAGTTTCTCTGCCAAGTCCAGACCCCAGGGAGACAGTGATTTCCCACAGCTGGCATAAGTGATGGCAGTGGTCCTCCTTCTTTCTGTACTCTGAAGAACACCCCCTGCCTAGGTAATTTCAGGGACACATTCCTGCTAACCAGAAGTGGCATTTTACTTGCTGCCTGCTTAGAATACATTCACAGTCACAACTCAAATGTTAAAAGGTCTTAGAAGTTTAAACCACCACACACAGTGAATTAACACTTGGATCCCCAAGCCATTGGAAAATCAGATGAACTAAGGCCGTCAGATCACGCTATTTTTAGCAGATATCTACAGGTTGTCCAGTAGTGTCCTAATAATATACTGCATTTTAGCACCAGTATGTGTACTTTAATTAAACAGGATACTTTTGGGTAGATGCTGTTAGAAAAAAGAAATAATACCCTATGGACTAAACGATAAATATTAGGTGAATTGGAAATATTTTCCAGGTAACTACTGGAACATTTTAGAAATGTAAGACAGTTTCTGAACAACAGGCCATGTGGGACTTGCTACGTCCACCACTGAAACTCTTCTGTCTTTGGTGAAATGTAGCAATGTTTTAATGCCATCTAGTAATACCAAGCCATTGATTCCGCCTCTCAACTCTGCAAGCTTTTAAAGGATGAAATGTTCCTGTTCTTCTCATGTTCCCTTTTCTGTGTTGTTTCAAATTTGAGTTCTTTTCCCTACAAATAAATATTTAATATTGAAGAGCTATTTATAGGGAAAAGAAACAGTTAAATGTCATGCACTGACTGACAAGATTAGACATTCAGTCCTGGGTGTTGGAAATGCCTGATGTCATTTAACATGTGACCTTTCAAACTTTCTGACTTAATGATTAACCACTGCTGATGAGTTTGAAATGATCCATCCTGGTATCTCCTGGCTGGAGAAATAGGGACTAGAATGCAGTAGATTACAAAGCATATGTGGGGGTGTGTGTGCATACATGTGTGGCTGTTCAATAAATGTCTGGTGCTCCATTTAGCTATTTGTACAGCGTTTGGATGTTTTTAGGCTGCTGGTGTAGCTGCTTAGACATGTCAGGATCTGATATCATGTGTACTAAAAGTATCTTGGGATCTTTTGCCCGTCTGCTAGCATGAGAGTGCTGGGCAGAGTGTGGGAGGTTGGGATCTGCCCAGGGGAAAGTAAATAAGCCTCAGTTCCAGCATTCTATTAGGTATAATGCCAGAAAATATAAATTGCCAACCTTATCCTTCATATGTATGTGTAATCCTTTGCTTATTTTATAGTTTAGCTTGCTTTTTTTACTAATATTTTTAAAATGCACTGTGTTCAACAGTTCACACTTTTTTCTGGAGATTGATGGTTTTGAAAGCAATGCAACTCCAAATAATACATCTCCCCCTGTGTTTTCAAAACCAATGGATTCAAATATTCGTCCATGGTAAGTTATAGATGCATACGCAATAGTCATACTGCAAATATATCTGTTTTCTTTTCAGCAGCTACATCTTATTTCTCCCTAGACTTCAGAGCTAAAATTTTCACATGGCATTTCTTAGCTTTTGGTCACTTCAAAGACACAACTCCACTGGAGGTCAGTTATTGCTAAGATGACTTATCTTTGAGTTTATCTACTGCTGTCATTTACACTGAATAAATCAGGCCTCAGATTTGAATAAATTTAAAATCAGTACAGCCTTTTTATTTTTTAATCTTAGCCTCTTATTCATGATATGTTAGGACAAACTCCATGCACTGCATGAAGACCACAGCTTAATTTTGCAAACCCTATTCCCAGCTGTGTGCTGACATCATCCCTCTATTGCTCATTAACAATCAAACAACATGAAGATGCTGAGTCTGAAATATTTAAAGGCAGCCATTTATGCTGAATGAATAGAGAAAAAATATGACTGGGAAGAATGGACTTAATTTTTAAAAATGTATGGGCTACTAACAGCCAGTAATTATGAATAAGGGAAATATGTATCAAATCTAGCTTAAGTCCAAATGTTTTTGTGTCTGATGGATGTCTGGTCAGCTTTTTGGAATAGGTTGACATTTTCATTTTGGTTTCAGAGGAGAAGTATCCAAATTTCTCCCTCACATTCAGAGACTGACCTGCACAAGACACACATACACTTTGTCACCAGATTCCTCGCGGTTTTCCGCAGGGAAGTGATAGACTGAATAAGAATGGACTCTGAGCTACCAGCTTTATTGCAAAGGGAAGGGTGTCTCTGCAGAGCAATGCTGAATCCTTGCACTACTGAATCCTTCCTTTACTGTCCATACATCTGTTTTGTCAATAACTACTAGTTCAGGCTCCCTAAATTACTAACCTGAGGTAGTTCATCAAATCTGAACCTTACAGAAAACAAAAATACAAGTCAGAAAAATCATAATAAATTAATTTTGGTCAGATCTGCTTTTAGCAATGTCTGACAATGCTGTACAGCAATTACAAAATACCAATGCCATTGAAATCCTTTATTACCTAAATATGTATTTAGGGCCCTGTCCTCAACTTCTTTTAGCTGAAGCTTCCATTCAAGTCAGCTGCAAAATGCTCTTGAGTTTCCTGAGCATACTGTGTAGTAAATCTTTAGGTAAATCACTTTCACTGTGTGCTTGCAACCCATGCACTGTTACTGATTTAGCACTTGTTTTATGGCTGATGACAAATTAAGCATGTGGAAATTCAAATATTCAGGAGGAAGTATAAAAAAGCAGTGATCATTAAAAAAATGTAAAAACTTTCCACAGTTTCAAGATCTGTAATGAAATAACGTAGTAAAATACAAACCAGGTTGCTTTCCTAATGATTTTTTAAAACATAATAAAATCTGGTGGGTCTTTTCATTTTTACTACTCACTTTAAAATTCACAGGGGAGATAAAATGGTAGAATTAAAAAGCACAATGTCAAATTAGACTAATTTCAGCTCTGCTGTAGATACGGCTTCCTAGTATTGACTGATTCTTCATGCAATTTGTCAAAATGGCTTCCAGTATCTTCCTGACTTAGCACTTATGCTTTTCTGTTTTCTATAGTGCATCTGGAAATGGTGAAGATATGGATTCCCCACAGTCTCTTCAGGATGATGCAACTGAATATAGCCCTAATGTAGACAGTTGTTGGTGAGTGGAGACGTGAAATATTAATTCATTTTCAATGGATTAAGTCTATGATAGGGTAGATATTACCTATTTTGCCTGCCATGTTTTAGAAATAGGGTCATATGTATGCCTGTATTTCTGATTTTTCAATAATTTAATTATTTTCAATAATTATTGAAATAAACAAGTCTAACCTCAGCTTTTCTCAGATCTCATATCTAGTGTATATATTCGTCATATATAATGTCTGTTTCCTAGATGAAAACACAGGACCTAAACACCATGTACAACTAGGCATAAGCTAGGTAGTATTTCTGATTGAGGGGAAAATATTAAATTATTCTTATTCCAGAATAATGTATGATGAGGCAAGTTGTGTATAACTTGTGCTGTTAGTGTGATGGGTGCAGCTGGAGTGAAGCACTGGGTAACTTCAGGCACTAAAGTCAGCAAGTTGTGGAAGTATCAGAGAAGCAGAGAAGTATTTGTGAGCCTTTGTTTTAGAAGAATGGATAAACTGGAAAAAATGCAAACCAAATTACTAGAGAAATGTAAATTTTTGTAATAAAAACCCTCTCCATAGCCACTTATCTGCAAATAAGCAATCTGCAGAAACATTCTGAGAGATCCATGCCAGGATATATATGGAAGCAGTGCAAGTATATGTACTGGGGCAAGTAATTGTATTTTTTTTTCCTTTTATGTATAAAGTAAAATAAAATACAGTAAACTGAATCAGCAATTTCATTTTTATTTCTTATAATTCAGTGCTAACATATCACAAGGACCTGAGCAGACTAGTGCCCGGAAGAAGTTGAAAAGATACATATTTCGGGCAGTATCTGAGGGGAACATAGAAGAATTGCAATGTCTGCTCGCAGAGCTGAAGGAACGATCAAATGTGTGTACAAACATGACTGTGCCAGGTAAGCTGTGGAGTTACCTGAAGGAAGATTGTTAGGTCTTCTGGCAGTATTTGTGTAGTCTAAAACTGGGAAATATCTCTGTGCAGCAGATACTTGTCTGTGCATTTGCAGTCACTTGTTTGCAATGTAATGTACGTCACATTTCCTATTTCTAAATGAAAGCTTAAGGTATTCAAGCTGCCACCTCCTTGCTCCCTCCGAGGCAACACCGGGGAGTACGTGCGTCCTACTTAGGATACACGGAGGGTCTATCTGCACTGCAATCCCACAGCCATACCTAAACTAGCCTCCTGCAGCCCCAGATCAGAGCTGATGTCTCCATCCAAACTGCAGTCAAATTGCAGAACAGACAGGGCTTGTGGTGTGTGCACCATGGTTAGAACAGGCAGGGAAGTTAGGAAAGAGTTCTGGGTCTGTCTGGAGTTACCTTGGAAATGGGATATAGGAAAGAAAAAACCAAGTGCATTGTCAACTTTATTAATTCACATGTCTGAATGTAACGTCTCACCGAATATACAAAGTGAATAGGATGGAGTAACTGTTTGGCAAGTAATTTCTGTTCATATATATCCCCCAGGTTCCACCCCTAATAAATATTAGAATTATTTTTTCCAACAACTTTAATAAATAATAATGAATGAATCTCAAAATTCACTCTTGTAGATTATCTGATGAAAAAATTCACAGCTTCAGATACTGGCAAAACTTGTCTGATGAAAGCTCTGCTGAACATCAACCAAAACACAAATGAAATAGTGAATACGCTGCTATCCTTTGCAGAAGAAAATGGTATTTTGGAGAGATTTATCAATGCAGCATATACAGAAAATGCATATAAAGGTATTGCCAAATGATACCAATTTCAGGTATATGGTCAAATATACCATCTATTAAAGTAATGTTTTCTTCAAACATTCTAATGATGGTTTAAATTCCTAAACCAACTTTTATTAATTATCACTGGTGCTATCCATTGTGAAACGTCATTAATATTTCATAACGTGCTTAAGAGATTCAGTGCTAAATACCTGTATCTGTTGTTTCAGGCCAGACAGCTCTAAATATTGCTATTGAAAGAAGACAATATGAAATAACTCAGAGCCTTATAGAAAAAGGAGCTGATGTCAATGCTCATGCCCAGGGTATTTTCTTTAATCCCAAACATAAGCATGAAGGCTTTTATTTTGGTAAGTGGAAATGTGATCTGTCTAGAAAAAATAGGAAGGAATTACCCAAACAATGAAGACGGTATGGAAGACAGGCAAGAGTGAATCATTACTGTAGCTAAACCTAGATTAGGAAATGGGCATCACAAGATATAAAAATGGCATAGTACCTTTTGTAAAAGTAAGTTGTCAGAGTGCAATGTATTATAAACACTCAGATATAATTGTAAAACATTTACCAAAAAGCCTGTAAATGCTGAACAGCAAATAAAGTGTAACAAATATGGTTTTGAAAATTTTCTTCAAATAATTTTTAATGCAAATTAAGCTTTTATAAATCAAGAGCTAAATTCAATACAATCAATATGTAAATATGCTTTCATATGTTAAGATGCATAACACAGCCACTCTTTTGTAATATGATTTGAATGCTTGTAATAAAACATGAACACATTACATTTTATAATTTTGTAGGTGAAACTGCACTAGCACTAGCTGCATGTACGAATCAACCAGACATAATTCAACTGTTAATGGACAATACCAGGACTAACATTACTTCTCAGGATTCCAGAGGAAACAATATCCTCCATGCGTTAGTTACTGTGGCAGAGGACTTTAAAACCCAGAATGATTTTGTAATCAGAATGTATGATATGATTTTGCTGAGAAGTAAAGACAGAAATTTGGAAACGACAAAGAATAAGGAGGGTTTGACACCACTGCAATTAGCTGCAAAAACTGGGAAATTAGAGGTGGGTATTATTTCAGTAGCATCTAAGAGAAATTAAGTATGGAGAAAGACTTAAGACCAACTATGTACTCAGACATTAGCACTCTGAAATGTAGTTTTCCATGCTGGTTATGCTGTACTATGTATCAGTAGTATTTTGTGAGCTAATTTTGTTCAAAATGTAAGCAAGTATTTCTATTGCAACATTGCTTCTACCCTTCAAGGTTTTCCTCTAACAAACCCTCTCTGTACAAAACACACCTGCTGTTTAAGAACAGCTTTGCAAACCCTTCTGTTGTACAGAAACTTAGAAATACTGCATTTATTACATACTGCATTTATACAATATACAGTCTTTGAGTAATTTCAGAAAACTCACTAGAACTGCTCTGTTACGCTGCTGTAGAATTTGTCTCTCATAAGTCAACTGTATTGCAGTAAAGAATTGACAATGGGATAATTTATAAAGTAATTAAGTTAAAGGAAGATATAAATGTGAACTCATGGAAAATTGTGCTTTCATCCTTTAGAAAAATGTCTATGACAGAAAATCAGGAGCCATTAAAATACTGTATTTATTTCCTAGAGGTCTGTCATCTCTAACACTGCCTACTCAATAACAGAATTACAAATACAATGAATTGCACTATGTAGAAAATGTGATAGTTAAAAGGTAGGGGTTTGGTCAAGTATATATGTGTGCTTTCTTCTTTCCTGTGAAGAACACATCTGCTTACAAATGATTCTGTTAATGTTTTAGATTCTGAAATACATCCTGAGCAGAGAGATAAGGGATAAGCCTAACAGGAGCCTGTCAAGAAAATTCACGGACTGGGCTTATGGTCCTGTTCAATCTTCTCTTTATGATCTGACAGAACTAGATACCACCGCAGACAATTCAGTATTGGAAATCATTGTCTATAATACAAATATTGGTGTAAGTTACCCATTTTTAAATTTTTTTTTTTTGAGCAGTACACTCATTTCAGATTTATTAGCCTATACATTTGACTGAATTACTTGTAAAAGAGTAAACAGTAATTTTTGGTTCTGTTTTGTATCAGGAGCAAGATGAATTTTATACCTCTTTAGATTGTCAACTGTAAGTGAATATGGATTCAGCTCCTGAAACATGGGCTAGGCATGTTGGGAGTGTTTTTTTCTACATTTGAAGCATTAATTTGCCTTATTGAAACACAAGTATGGCCCAGCTGGTCAGACCAAAGCTAGTGTCTTGTCTCCATGGAGCAGCCACTAGCAGCTGCCTAAGTGCATGAGAACAGGGTGAGCAAACAGAAATAATTCACAAGAGTACTCTGCCTAAAGTTATAAACTTTACTTAACAGGTATGTATTTTAGGCATTTAGGAATGTTAGCTTTTCAAAGCCAGAATTTTCCATTTCCTAAATTCAAATAGTGTCATAAAACTTCTGTAAGGAAGTAAGTCCAGAAGTTCACACTACAGTTTTAGCTCAATCATAATTCACCAGAGTGCAGCAGGTTATCCCAGCACGACTCAGAGTTGTCCCATTCTATCTTGTCAGGTTAGGGTCTGAGATATCTTTGAGCATAGGTGTGTGTCTAGGTCAGCAAGGACAGATACTGAATGAAATACGCAAAATACATGCCTGAAATTATCTTGGTTTCCTTACAGGTGGCAAATTCAAATCTTAATTGTTTGGGTTTTTTTTTCTTTCTACAGAATCGTCATGAAATGCTGACTTTGGAGCCTCTGAATTCACTCCTGCGAATGAAATGGAAGAAGTTTGCACGACACATGTTTTTTATGTCATGTTGGTTTTATTTCCTATACAATGTAACATTAACGTTAGTTTCCTACCACAGGCCTAATGAAAATGAAGTGAGTACAGAAATTAATGTCACCAAATTTTATTGATTTAAAATGCAACAGTATTTAAAATGATAAACCAAAACCAGATATGGGAATATCTGGCTGTAGTGAGACCAGGTTCTCCCATGTCAGATCTTTGTATGTGGAAGGAGGAGCAGCAGTAATAGAGGAGATTTGCATTTTGTGAAAGTGACCCAAAATACAAATACATAATACAAAGACAGGTAGTTAAATGAAAGAAAGAGAGAGGAGGGTTTTTTGTTTTTCTTTTAAGAAACTTCTGGCAAACATACATGTTAGGGGGGTTGAATCTGTAAATCCACCATGAAGAAGACTCTCAGTGAAATGGGAGAAATTGTGTACCCAGCGAGCTACATGCATGAGGCTTCATGTGACTTTTACCTTTTACCCCTGAGGTATGGAACTCAATCTTTCACTTTGGCCATCTCTTGCAGGCTCCACCTTATCCACTAGCTCTTACACGTGGTGTGGGATGGCTGCAGTTATCGGGACAGGTGATGGTTATGTTAGGAGCAGTATTTTTAGCCATAAAAGAGGTAAGACTTTTTGATAACAAATACATAACAAAATAGGTAAAGAACTTCTCTAGATTGATGAATACACTGATGGTGACTTTGGAAATATGTTTGGAATATCTTTATATGTATAATGTCTAAAAGTCTTTGACATAATACATCACTTAGAATGACTGGGAATATATATTTGAATATAACTGTATTTGCTACAAGGGTTTTTTCCTTTCAGATTCTCAAGACAGAGGTTTTATATTTGTATAATAACGATGTTGTCAAATTACTGTCTTTAAGGACACTGTTGAATTAGAACTTGTTACAAAAAAAACCCCAACAGGGTATAATTTTTACCATATACTATAAGTAATTAAAACCATGAACTAACTGTTATGCCAGAGATTACAGAAATTTAAACTTTGAAGTTACAGTCCTGTAAGATTTCTAATTCTAGCAGCCACATCAGTAGACTGATTTTTTTTAGAAGACCAACTTCAATTAAATTATTCTGAAAAACTGATTGAGGCCTGCTTTCTCTTACTGCCATTTCTGTATTTTATGTATCTGTCTACACAGAGTGTAGCCATCTTTCTGCTTAGGCCCTCAGACCTGCAGTCAATTCTCTCTGATGCGTGGTTCCACTTTGCATTGTAAGTTTGTTGTGCATCTATTTTATACTATATATAAAATGCGTATCTAGCTCATGGTCACAGAGATGTACTCCTGTAGCAGATGCTCGCTTTTTCTCTAGATTATCAGTTTTTATAGGGATGGATGTAATCTTACATGCAGTTTTTCTGTAACACACTCTAATGACTGCGTGGGTTGGTAACAATACTGGGGGTTGATGTGAATGGTCTGGATTTTCTTCCGAAGTACAGTACTGTCTTTAGCTTCTCCTGATGCCATACCTCTTTACAGCTGTATGTAGAGGAATGTGTTTAAGAAGCCTGGTTAATAAACCAGATATAGTTTCACACTTCTTTCAGCTCCTTCAGGAAGGAAAAATACCACAAAGCTGATTCAGCTGGCTGATGGGAGTATCCCACTAGCTGGCCTAGATAAAGTCCAGATGATTCCCTAATTTCTAGGATATGATTGTTGGATCAATAAAAAGAGAGGTGGCTTAAACTCTACCTTTCTTCCTCCTCCTCCAGTCCCACTGATATCAATTTTGGGCTGCAGAGGTCTACATCCTACCACACCACCTTCTAGTGTCTTCCCTGTTCATGGAAAATCTGTAATGATTCTAACAACTCATTAAACTAAGGCTTGAATTAAATGGCTTCAAGGATACTATTAAGAATTCTTAATATCTTTGTCAGCAAAAATCTGCATTGATCAGCTATTTTGGGGAGAATAGTTCACTTAAAGTAATCTTTAATAAATATAATCTTACTATGTTAATATACTACCTGTATTCATCTATTTTATTATTAACCTATAATGCTAATATTCATAGGGGAGAACAGAATGCAGTATGAAATTAGAACTGAATCATAAGAAGCAAAGAAGTCTTGTTTTTGTATTTTTCCATTATGCTGTTGGTTTTGTGCTAGTAATTCCCCTTTTACATACATGTGTTTGTTTTTTAACAGTTTTATACAAGCTTTGCTTGTGATCTTCTCTGTCTTTTTGTACTTGTTTTCCTACAAAGAACACCTCGTGTGTCTTGTTTTGGCAATGGCCCTAGGATGGGCTAATATGCTCTATTTCACCAGAGGTTTCCAGTCCATGGGCATTTACAGCGTTATGATTCAAAAGGCAAGTTTCTTTTCTTTTGTTTTACCTGCCCTGTTATGATGCTTACTTGTTATGATACAATCCCAGTCAAGCATATTCAGCAATTTAGATGTATGTTACATATTGAAATTTCTTATTTTCAGTTTATATGTATTATTTCAGCAGAATATATTATATAACTCAAATGGCAGAAAACAGTTTATATCTTAAAATTAACATTTTATTATATTAAATATGAAAATAACATGTGTTTTTTCACCTACTGTAGTTCTGCTGTTTAATTGCATCATATGCTGTAGTGCCTGTATTGTACAGTTAGTCACCTTTGGACAAGATACCAGGCGCTCTGTCATGAAATAAAAAAATCAGAGACTACAACCAGTTTGCTAAATGAAAGCAATCTGATACTTTAGTGTGTACCACACCTGTATCCCTGTGGAATTCATAAGCATAGAACTAGTTCTTAATTTTCATTTCTGATAAATATTTAATTTAATTTTTAGGTCATCCTGCAAGATGTGATAAAATTTTTAGTTGTCTATATCGTGTTTTTGCTGGGATTTGGCGTAGGTAAATATTACTGGAGAAAAGCACTGATGCTCTGTGTGAGTAAAAATTTTAGCATTATTGTGAATAAGAACCCTATTGTCATGATGAGAGCATGTGTTGGGGTTTCTTCGGGATATTAAAAAGCCAAGTATAGAGATTTAAACTGTCTAGAGACTATCTAAACAGAGAAGTAATTTGGCTCTTGCTCAATTGCCTGCAGTTTCATTTGGACGTGGGCTTTTTCATTTTCCTGGTAATCTGTCATCTAGCTGCTGCTGTGTATGTTGCTGCACAGCTCTAACTCTTTATTATGCAGTGCATTTTGAATTCTGTAGGATAAAATGCCATGTATACATGAAGCATCATTGTGATTTAAAATTGTCTCATGCTTTCTTCTTCAGCTCTTGCTGCACTGATTGAAACTTGCCAAGATGGCAGTGAATGCCATTCCAACAGCAGTCTGGGACCTGTTCTCATGGATCTTTTTAAGCTCACCCTAGGACTGGGTGATCTGGAGATCCAGCAAAATTCAAAGTATCCTGTACTGTTTCTTCTGCTCCTCATAACTTATGTTGTGTTGACTTTTGTTCTTCTCTTGAACATGCTGATTGCATTAATGGGAGAAACAGTGGAAGATATTTCTAAAGAGAGTGAGCACATCTGGAAACTCCAGGTTTGTTTGTGAGTTAGTTTGCTTAGTGAAGTATAGAAGCATCAGCTAAAATCTTTTGAGCTGTACCTACAGTAACTTACGCTGACAGAATGGGTTGGGTATTAACAATGATAATCTCCATTTGTATTAGTGTACAAATCATGAAATAAGTCATTTCAGTATTAGGGTATCATGATAACTTCAGAATTAACAACTATCCTAAAGGTAATCTTATGGCTCAGATTTCCAACCTCATGCAGTGTCACATACCTTTATGACTTTCATTCCCCTTGGTATGTCAGGAGGAAGGAGCGTTTCACCATCTGCCTGGAAACGTGTAATGCAGCACGCTCTGCTCTTCCATCCCTTGAGTCTGAGCAATGCATGAGTTCATTCCAATTTCTCATACCTTATCCGAGCCTTGTCTTTTAGCAAGGCTAGATAGCTCAGAGTCCCAGGCTGTCATCGAGAACAGTCGTAATTAGAACTGGAGTTGCTTTCTGTGGTGGGCAGCATCCCACTACAGGTTATATATAACCCCATGGCAGGGTGTTGTGTGAAGGTGTTGGCGGTACACCCTGAACACTGAGACTAGCATGAGATTTCTTGATTCTTCTCTGCATTTGCCTGCGGTGGGGCTAGCTGGAGAAAGCTGTGGACTCCCTATTTATGCAGGTCAAATACGTGGCACACCATGTTATTTGCTGTTGTTGGAATTGGAGTTGGTTATTGGATGGTGGATGGAGACATGACGAGTCATAACAAAACATGGAGCCTGCAAACTGTATATGCTATGAACCCATACCATTCTGAATATGGTTAACCATACTCGTATTACTATTTATTGTTAATAGAGAGCCAGAACTATTTTGGAATTTGAGAAATTCTTACCAAAATGTTTGAGGAAAAAATTCCAACTGGGAGAACGGTGTAAAGTGGCTGAAAATGACACCAGGGTGTGTTTAAGGTAAAGCAAAACTAGAATACTGTGCTATCAATGCTGCTCTGTATATTTCTTCAAGGTTATTTATCCTCAAAAGCCTCTTTTTAAAATATTTGTACATCTCTACAAATTATATTAGGTGTACAAAAATCCAATTTGTTCTTTTCAGTCGTAACAAATTGTTTAAAAAAACAGGGAAGATGTATACTATTTTTAGTGTAGATTTTTTTTTTAGGAAAACAGGTTTTCAACTTCATATGTTTTTAATGTACAAGTATCAAAGTCTGCTTGCAGTCAATGTAGCTTTGTCATAATCTCCTCTGAATGTTAGCTTAAAAGTAATTATATTTAAAATGTTGCTAATCGATGATTACCATATTAAAGAATACATTTCTATGCTGTCTTATGAAAAAAACTTAAATATTTAAGGTGAATTTCAAGACTGCACTCATAATGTATGAAATTATAAAGTAATCTTAGTATTACTCCCATCTTCATATAGTACATAACACTGCAAAAGACATTCAGCCTTTTAGTAGTAGCAAAGCAGGTGTTGATGGTAAAGTATCACAATGCCAAGAACAAATAAAGATATAAAAGAGGAAGTGCAGCTATGTAGCTGGGAGATAATGCATGCTAATAACACAACTTATATACAATATAAACAGGATTAATGAAGTGAAATGGACCGAATGGAAAACACATGTTTCATTTATTAATGAAGATCCAGGGCCAACAGGTACTGCAGAATTTTACAACACCATTGTTTGTGAAATAGTTTTTTCCTTCAAAATCTTTTGATATATTTTTATACATTTACAAATATAAGCTCTCATAATCTAGATATTCAACCACACTTTACTGCCAGGCAAACCCATGGCTAATATGGTAGAGGTGTTAAATTATGTTTAAAGATTGGGAGAGAGGGTTACAAACTTTCATTATTTACACCCTGGTGCCAAAACACGGTGGTTTTACCTTTTCTTTATTTTTCTCTAAGCAGTTATGCTTGATCTAAGTTCTCCATTCTCTTATGGCATTTGAATGGTATAAGGCTGGCAAATTTTTTAATAGACAAAATATTCTTTTGAAGAAGTTGTCATAAAGGACATTTAGTCCTTAAAACAGTTACATATAGGATTGCAAAATTTGGCAAGAAATCAAACTGATTCTACTAGACAATACCATAGTCTGCTGTTTTTAACCCTAGAACATTCATGTTTATGTTTTGCAATCTATATCAGATGACAAATTGCCTCTCATGAATGTTGACCAGGAAATTCAAGATACACATCTGCTGACGGTGTTGGAAGTGTGATAGAGAAATGACCTAACTCTGAGGTGTCAGATGTCCTCCTGGCAGCAGGCATCCAAGTTTACTATAGGGGCATATGAGGATCTGGGAGACATGTCCTGAAGTCTGTTCTTGAGTCAATTAGCATTTATATTGCTTAGTAGAATGAGCTCGGTAATAATGAAAAGGGGCAGACAGAAAAATTTCTGTATAAGATATGGTAGTAAACTGACAACTTGCTGTGTAAATAAATGCATGTTTTTTAACCAAAAAAAAAAAAAAAATGTGCAAAGCTTTGATCTTGCATATACAGTTTCTACCATATCCTGTTTTGTTTATAATGCATTTTTTTTCAGATCCAAGCAAAGTTCAAGATAATTCAAGAACTAATAGCAAAAACACCCTGAATACGTTTGAAGAAATGGATGATTTGCCTGAAACTTCTGTTTAGTTGTGCTGTATTTGATATGTGGACATTCTGAAGGTTAAAAGCATCAGCAGTGGATGCTGAAAGCTTTGCTGATATTTTGGACAGCTGCAACCAGCTGGAACACAAACTTTCAGTAACATGGTCTGATGACTTTAACCCATTTTATCAGGGCAGCTAATCTAAAATCAAATGGACTGTTTCCCTGGTTCAGTTTTGAGCCTCTTAAAAACTGTTGCTGTCCAAGTTTGTGTGATGCTACTCAAACTTGGCTCTCAACTCTTTACTAGATAAAAAAGGTCAAATGTGAGATATTTCTTCCTTTTGTGGAAAATTAAGATCATCGTGATCCCAATCTGCTGTCTTCTGGAATCTCTTAACTCATGAGAAACATTTTGTACACTGAAAAAAGTTAAGTTCTTGTCGTGAGAAAAGAAAGGCATTTCAATTCTGAAGATTACTAAATGAAGTATGTTATTGTGAAATAGCAATGTTCTGGATACATTTGAAACTTTTGTATTGACTGTCAGTGTTATTGGAGGCTTGATCCTGCAAGTTGAAAGCCTCTTCAGGTCTCAGCAGCTTTTCCTGTATGTAATCCCTAGGGTATAATGTGGTGTTTACTGCTTTTTATTTATTACTATGTATATAGGCCTTCCCATAAAATAATAGGGCAGAAACAGAATTCATGGTGGAGAGTATTTCCGAGTTTGTTCCAGTCACAAGGTCTTCACTTTTCCTACTCAGCTTTTCTATGCTGTTGCATCTTGCTGCATTAAAAAAAACATTATCGCATCACAAGTTTTTTGAGTTTAAAATAATTTCTATATTCAACCACTTCAGGAAAATAAGAAGACAGTGTTTCTTCCCAAAACTAACAACATAAATTAAATGCAATGCAATTTCAGACTCTTAAAAAGCTTTTTTTTTTTTTAATTCAGAGGACTACATAATGCATTTCTGTAGCACTTATTTCACTACCTGTGTTGACCTAGTACTATGAATTATATTCTTAGTTTTTTATGTGTGTATGTATATAAAAAAAAAATTGTTCTATGTACTTTTAAATTTCAATGAATACATTATATGTCTTCAGTGTCATGGGTCTTCATCATATATATTCATTTAGTGCCTGTTTTAAAGGTGCTGCTTAGGAAAGACTGGTGAATTCTGTTCTGCATCTGAATGATAATATGAATTGCATTGGATTCTTACAGCTAAGCCTGCTGTGGGCAAAATGATCCAAAAGACTTTCTTAACGCAGAAGAGAGCATGAGGGAACTCTCCAGCAGAAAGGATAGTGCAAAGCTTTGTGCAGGAATGGTGAACACGTTTCTCGCTACCCAACCGGTCGTCTGTAGATGCTGTATCCTGGGTTTCCTACCATGTATGGACTAGATGGATGGGATCAAAATGAAATCTTCAGTTACGTTTTTACAGAGCATAGGAATTTGAGGGGAAGGACACTTGCGTGTATCGTTAGACCAATGTAATATCTAAGCATTGTCTGGCCTTCTTAGTGTAGGGTATGTGAGTATGAGAAGAAAAATTCCTGTGGTCTTGGAGTCTTTCAACTTTGCTGGTTAACTTTGCATTGAAACTGCCAACAAAGAATATTGCCTTAGGACTATGACGTTCCATTTGTATTCTTTTGAGTGCCAGTTTTTGTAAAAAAAAAAAAAAAACCTCTTCATGTATACTCAGGAACCAGACTAAAGTAGCCTGTGCTGTACTCAGTGTTGCTACGCGTAGACTTGTCACTGAAAACAAGTTCAGATATCTCTGCACTGTACTGAGGTCACTCTGTAGGTGTAGCCATAAAACAGGGAAGGCACAAAAAAAAGTAAAGAATGTGCTGTGCCAATGTCCAGGTACAAAACTGAGGAGGAACCTGGAGGGTTATTTCTAAAAGTTCTTCACTGAAAAAATACCCTCCTTTTGCGGCCACAGAGCCCTGCCAGACCACACGTGCCATTTCCTATCTCAAGGCTCTTATCAAGAACACTATGAATAATGACTAGAGCAGATAATTCTGTACTTTTTATACAATGTTTATTTAAATTAAAGAAATAAACCTTGTAATTCAATAAACATTCTGTCCTTTGTTTTCATTTTATTGCCGTAGGAGATACACAAAGCAAGGAAAAAAGGATTTTGGCTTAGTAGTAAATAAGGAAGACATCGTTTTTCAAAAGATATAGTTTGGGGACTATCTAGACAATAAATCTTTTGGTAAATAGTTAATTATTGTATCCTTATGGAAAGTTTTTATTGTTTTCTTTATCCCCACTTATTGTCAAATATGTTAAAAACAACTTTAAAACATTAATTAAATCCCCATTTTCTTCTCTTTTTCAGCTACTGTGACAGGCTTTCTCTATACAAAACCAGAACAAGTCACTCAAAATTCTGAGAAGTCTCCCCATATGGAATTCTTTTTAATTTCCATTCTGGAAATACTTACTCAGGTATGGTTCGTGCATTGCTCTTCATCAAAACCTGAGTTTGCTGCCTTCACTGAAAACTTTTGGGGTACAACTTCATTAAAATTTTATTTGGGAAATCTTATATGCAGTAGGTGGATACACCTAGAAAATTATAAAGCTGTAAACTTCTCTTGTCCCCATTGGAATAGAAACTTTTTTCAGAAGTTTTGCAGGGTAAACATATCTTTTTCCTGAATTTGAATATTGCTCCAGTATGTTTCCAACTACTAGATACTTTCTAAATTCCAACATTTTTGTCTTTAAATTAATGTTAAATCAGAAACAGCTTGAGTTAATCTTGCAATGCTTTAAAAAAAGCTTTAAAAAGTGTATTTTTCTTAGAAATAGTATATTTTTAGCTATTTTTATCTTTCTAAGTATAAAAAGAAAAACAAAACAAACTGTAAGGCTTCCACTTCGCATAGGGGTTAGTCACAAATGCAGATAATATAAAAGAATTTTAATATACATACCCTCACTGTGTTTCTCCCTCCCTAGCTTTTCCTTTGTCTCATATTTTGTACATTTTTGTAAGGAATTCTTTTCAAGGATCACCCCATTTTAAAAAGAGTTGGTTATTGGAGGCTTGGGGTTATAAAGTAGAAATGTTGTAATTTTTTAATATAATGTAGTTTTGCATATAAGCATCTTTCTATATGATGCTGGATATAAGTTTGATAGCCACTAACCCATATGTGGTTCATTGTTCATTTTATATAATGTGAAATAACAATCTTCATAAAAATAAGATTTATTATTTGCATCTATAGTAATCTATTAAAACAAGTAAACAGTAGTCATAATTAGCATTATGACAGTATGTTTCATCTTAAAAGTGCTCTGCAATGTTAATTAAATTACAGTTTAAAATTAAATTCTGCATTTATTTATTCCATTAATTACTACTGAATGAAACTGGATTTCCCAAGAGACGAAATCTACTTTTTGCATTGAAAATCTGTAATAAGCTTTTAAGAAGTGTTCTGGTCTAAGGCTGAGGATCTGATGTGTTTTGCAGTGAGTTTCATTTTCACTGTTTTTACAAAAGCTTGCTTCTTTTCATAATATGCAGCTTCATTAATAAATGTTGGGTAGACTGTACAGTCCCCTTTATATGCAATTACTTCTCCACCAAGAGTCAAAAATAGAGGATCACCATTGTTCAGTGGCTGCCAGTCTTGATCCTTAGAGAAAGAAAATAAATAGATATATTTACTTTCAAGTTTTTGTGTATTTCATGTGATTTCTGAGTTTATGCTCCAGAATTATATTCTCTCCAGTTTATGGCAAAAGCTGTTAAAAGGATTCCTTTTAATCTTCAGCATGTAACTTCAGGTTTCTGGCCTCGTTTTCAGAATTCACTGATAATGGTGAACTAAAAGGAAACTGCATATGCTCACAACTGATTAAAAAAAGAACCTCCCTTTAGAATTCAAAATTAGATGTATGTTTTAGAATATAAGCTATCCTTATATAAGAATATGAGATAGCCTTTTTCTTTTCAGTTTTAGGTTCAAAAGTGATGTTAGATACAGTGAATCCCAAGTCAGTTACTGAAATACTGTATGACCTCAGTGACAGAACTTACTATAGGGAAGGTTTAAAGTATTCAGTATTGTAATTGTAAATATTTGCTAATAAAATATACTATAATATAGCAAAAGCAACAAAGGAATACTTATAAAATATCACAAATTGCAACATTTTTAGAATTTACCTGCAGTTTAGGGTGAATAATAGCAATAACTTCATCATTCTTATTCCTGGGATAATCTACTTTCTCCATTATTTTAAAAACCTCAATTGTACATGGTGGAAATTCCTTTCCTAGAAAAAGTAGATGTAATTTAATGTCAAAATGAACACCTGCCTGTTAAAAAGAACAATGCATTATTTATTCTCTTGAGAATGGCTTAAATCAGGTTATACCTTGCCAAAGTTTACATGCTAGTGATTAGCTCATATATCATAAAAATGTCTAGCTCCAGACTTTTTGCCCCCTCAAACCCAAATTGCAGAAAGATGGTCCAGTCATGTATTGTAGTACATGAAGCCCAGATCTAAATTAGCTGCTGAAATGTGCCTTTTCACTCTATACTTAAAAAGATGTATTTTCTAGATGAAGAAATGACTGAAAGGCCTGTGTTTGACAGTGCTGCACAACCCAGAATTATATCAGTGTTATTTAATCTTTACATTCCAGCACAATGGAGATGCTGACATGCACAGCTATATTTTTTTCCTTCTACTTCCAAAAAAAGCCCACTGACAAAATGTACTCTAACAGAATTTTAAACACCTATTTTTGTCAGTATGTATTTTAGGTAATACACAGGTATAGCAAAATCTTACAAATTTTTTGGACTTCACTTTTAGATAACAATGCACAGAATAAAAATGTTAGCTAGTATTTCAGATTCTCAAAGCAACTGTAAGATTAAGATCACATATAGTTATTGCATTTTCAGAAAGAGGAAATAGCCTTAAAGCTACCCAAAGGAGCTATACAGAAATTCTAACTTTCTGATGCCACACTTAGGTGGTCTAGAGAACAATCTCCTCTGCCCCCTTTTACTTGTTCAACTGTAAAATGTTGTAGCCCAACCTATTTTTTAAAAAAATATTCTCCTGAAATAGTCCACTGATATGACACAGGAGGCTATATTCTCTACTTACTCTACCTTCGTTAAAAAGTTGCACAAAATCAAGGCCATGTTTGACAATCTTCCTCATTTTGTCCAAAATATCAGCTCTAACAACACCCTGTGGCTGGGGACCCACCTCCACACCTGTTTGCAGATGAAGGAGATTATTAATTATTAGCCATAATTAGCCATAATATATCACATGCTTAGATTACACAGCAAAAACAGATACCTGATTGGGTCTGTGTTTTATGTTTAAGAGGAATTGTAAAGCACAGCATTATGCAATTTTTAAGGCAAGCAGAAAATTTATCTCACAGGTCAGGATCAGTTTAAAGAACTGTATGTACATTTTTGAGTGTGTTACCAGGGTAAGGAAAGGGTCACTACAGATAGTTTCTCTCATTCTTTTCCTCATCCTATCTTTCCCTGTTGCATTTTAGAAAACTCATTGTTTAATATGAAAAGCAAACAAATTATTTTTTTCCTATGGTTAGGATTCCATAAATGAAAAAATTAACCACTTCTGTACAGAACATCATTTCCCCCTTCCTTTACTGTATTTTCTCTTTTCCTCTTCTTGTCTAACAACCAGTGTTCAGCTTATTTAGAGGATACAAACATTTCCTTTCTGAAGCTGTTACTTCTTTCTTATCCTCATACATTATAAATATTTTCTGCAAATAGTGGGTTAACTGAGTTTAACAATTTCCATCTGGTTTCTGTGTTTTGTAAGCCAAGTATAAATCAGAACTCTTCACAAGAAGAGATAATCATATACATTTGATTTGGTAAATATATTGTCAAATAGCTCCTGGTGATCAGAGCACTCTATAACAGAACGAAATGAACAGATCTGGAAACAGGCATATTTTAAAATAATTTATCGTGGGTTAGAATAGTCTTTATTTTTCATATTTACCAACAGGATGCTTTGCTACAGATCGAGTTGTTGCGTATTTCAAGCTGGGATGTTCAATCAGCAAAACAGGACAGCGTTCTGGAGCCAAAGCGTTCTGTGGAGATTGTTTAAAAATTTCTTTGTTATGCAAATATTTTAAAATGTTGTGCCACAAAAGATTACTGATGCAGAAATGATTTACACAATGTCTTCAATATGTTGCCTTTATTTCATGGCCCTCAAAGAAGTAGGACATCTTTAGAAAAGAGACAAAGCTGTATTTGTTGGTCTCCTTTCTATTAACTCATGCCAGGCATGCTCCACTGAACTTTGCTGTCTCTTAATATAACTGAACACAGTTCAAGTCTTAAACCGCTAAGAAAAATCTACTTATCAGTGTTCCAAAACTTAGAATGAAAATACTGTAAAGCAGATTTCAAGTATTTTTTTTGCGTTAGACTTAATAATTCTCTTATGGGGACGTAGACTGTGAATTAAGCCTTAGTTTAACCATTTTTTCACATAGGAACATATTTCAGGCCTCTTTCCTGATGACTGCCTACGATTGGCTCTTCATATCATTTTAATCATAAGCTTTCTGTATCTTCAAATATTTTATAAACATTTAAATGGGATACAGGTAATAAAAAAAATATCAAATGTTAAAATATACCTTGTTTCTAAGGAAAAAAAATTAAAATTCCACACCGCTGGTCTAACCTTGATTTCATCAGTCATTGTCTAGGTCACTAGTACTTCAACCAGATTACACTCAAGCCAGCACTTGTGCAAACCTCACTCTACCAATACTTATCAGCTTCAGGAACAGCAGAATTAAACACCTTCTAAAGACATATCACTATTCCTATAAATACTGATGAAGGGCACGTTTGTCATTACCTAGTTCCATAATTTTGTACGTATCTGTATTTCATAAAATTAGCATGTGTGACCCAAATTTATCTAAGTTCCTGACAGATCAGTGTGAAAGCAGATTAAATTGCATTCATTTCATAGCTGTTATTCTGAGCACTCCTCTTTGCCCATCAGTCTTACTAACACTCAGTTTAATACAGGAAGATTATGATGAGTTCAAATAGGAATTACCTGATATTACAATCAAATTATTAATTATCTCTGATTAAAAAAAAAATAGTCCTATGAGTGATTAAATATTTTAAACAGTTTTGCAGAATAAAAATTAGTATATTTAAAGAAACTACAAAATAATATATAGTAATACAACATTACAACTAAAATCTATTTTAATAGTTCATTTAAATTAGTTTTACCTTGATATAATGAAACATTTGAATTGTAAAGTCATCCCTGGAGTTTTCAAGAATAAGGGTACCACCCATGTTAGAAGTGGTGTTGTGAAGGTCAAAAATAAGGTCATACGCATCATCACTACCTTTTGGACCAAATATATGATTGATTTCCTGAGCCCTTCTCACTTCATATGGAATATCTTCCACCACTGTCCTGCTGTTAATATCAGTACAAAGAAATTAGTAAACTCATTCCATGGCTTTACAGTCAACAAAATATGTATCCCCTTTTCTTTTTACTTTAATTCCATAACTGACTGGAGTTGAAATCAGCTATTTAATTACCAGACTGTTAAAACTTGATGAATTTGTGCTCGAAAAAAGCAAGCATGATTGTTAAACAGGTCTTACTATTATGTATCTTGTGCAGGTAGGTAGTAAGAATTTTTCGATCTGATTTTAGCGGGAGACTATTTACTTCTGTCTTATTTCTTTACATCCAAAATTTTCCCCTGTGCAGAAAACTAACTCAAAATTTATCAACCACTTAAACCACTTCCAAGGCTGGATCCACCTCCTACTGAAGACTGTATTCAGATACCGGTCCATGCCCTTTTACTGTGGACATCACTCAAAGTCTTTTGTAACTTGCTTTATTTCTTGCCTTCTCTTCAGCCTTTTATAACCTATTGTTTTGAGCTATGCTGACCTTCAAAACTCAGAGAAGATTTTGCTACTTCAAATGTATTCCTCTGAAGCTTCAATACTTGTAATCTCAGGTGATTATGTCTGTACTACGCTTTAAAAAAAACAGTCTCAGCCTAAGGAAAGGTCTGAGATCTGCTTCCTGTCTGTGTAAGGGCACATAAATGTGCACATAAAGACATCTATCTTACATCTTAAACAGTGTACAAAGCTGCGGTAGGTTCAGACTTGTTCTGCAAAAACAGCAAATCTAGTTTTGATTACAAGCTTGGGATACTACCCAAGTACAATGTAGACACACCTAGTATCTTTGGCACTAAATTCAGTTTTCTTTGTCAATGTATCTCAAGCTTTGTAATATCTTAATTCTGAAATAAGTACTGATGTTAAGAAAATTTTGTTGAATACTAAACACCTTACTAACTGCATAGATATTTAAGCATTAAAAGAGGTTGCTGAGGAAAATTATGGGATCACCACTGCTGGAGTATTAGAAATGAGAAGACACAATCTATTAGGAACGTTCACATGCCGTTGATCTACTGGTGGGATGTGAGGTGGATTGCAATTTTTATGTGAGCCCCTTAAGCTTCTTTTTCTATTTTTATGATTTTGTGTATCACATAATCTACCTTTGTATTCTTTAGTTCTGTCTTTGAAATTCAAGGTTTCCTCACATAAGACTCTTAAATTAATACTTCTCATTGAAGCCAATTACATTCAGTAGTATCAGGATTTCATTCCCCTTTCTATTATTTTCTAAAATAATTTGTAATCCTGAAGGGTCTACACTTAAAAGTGACCAGGTGAAGGTATTCCGGTCAGTAGTGTTGTGACAGGACTGGGCAGCTTTACTGAGGAATATTAGTTTAAAAATGAAAACAACCAGCAGGTGTCTTAATCTGCTATTTTTTTCAAATGTTCTGTGTTATGTTCTATGAAACATAAATTGTTTTCTTAGTTAAAAAATTAAGACAACCAGCAGGTGTCTTAATCTGCTATTTTTTCAAGTGTTCTATGTTCAAAACAGCTGAAAACAAAACCACTTTTTTTTTTCTCCATACGTTTGTCCTAAGCAAGCAATTAAAACAATGGCCTCAATACTTATGTGTTTAAAAGTCTGTTTATCTTATATATAATAATTAACAACAAAATTCTAAAATTAAAAGCCAAATTAAAAGATATGCAGGGTAAGAATAACCGTGTTTACCAGATACATGTGATACATCTTTCAGTGATATTCACCTTTACCATTAAAACCATTCTGAAACATAATTACCTGTTTAGCATGCGACTATATCAGGCATAAGAATGTTTATATGGCAAAGTACACCTCTGGAATAGATGTCTCAAAAGCAGAAAACCATAAAATCCCATAAAAAATGTAAAATCAATTACTATTTTACAGTAATTATAGATTGTATTTCTTCTAATATAAGTCAGTTAAATTTTTGAGACTTTTTGGCTATCATTTTGCCATAGAATACATTATTTTTAACTTAGCTAATTTCAAGTTTTCATATTTTACTCCGTATAACTGAAATGAAATACACTTCCCTGATTTGTATGCCATTCTTTCAGATGCTCAGAAGTCTACCCTTAATTTGCTTTTATCTGCTATCTTCCTGCAAGTATAATTGTATTCAGAAGAGCTCCAAAGCTGAATTGCACAAGACAAGTGAGAAGTAATGACTTTGCAAGTCAGAACAACACTACCTAAGTTTACACAAATACAGCTATCTAATTTTAAATTCTGTGTTTAAGATGATGTGTTGGTTTGAGACTCTACTAGCAACAGTTTTAAAATTAATTTGTTTACACTCATGCAATTTGTTCTTTTGGGTTAAAGGTCAGTAATTTCAGTTATGTGACTGCACAGTTAAAATAGTCGTGGAACTTGTGTTAACATTTTTAATCTGGAAAGGAATCTCCTTACAATTTTGAAAAACAGAAAAGTAAAACAACAGAAAGTACAACTGTTCTTACCCAAGATTATCAGGGTCAAAAACACGGTTCAGATCACAGTCAATGTATCTAGTACACTTCTTCACAGCTCTTGGGTTGGTAAGAAATGGTTTCACTTCCATTCCTGTTCTTTGAATCTCAGCTCCATTCTCTTGCCAGTGCTTGACCAAAAATACCCCTGATAACTCATTGCCATGAGTTCCCCCGAAGATAGCAACCCGTCTTACCGGAGGTTTATCAACAACGGAAGAGGAAGTCATGCTTTTCAGCAGCTCTAAGAATTGCTGAGAGCAAAACAGAAAATAATGATAAAGTAAAACTTTTGTCTCCAAAAAAAAATAAATATTCTCTTTCAATAGGAAATTCTTTAAGCCTGTTCAGGTCAGATGTGAATGTGAGTGAATTAATATTTCTCTAACAGTTTTCAACTCCCCTTGCAAGGCTGGGAGTTGCTAACCTGACACTCCTCCCTCTCTAGGAGCCCTCCCCTTCATTTACCATATTTAGGAGTATCTCCATGTCTGTTAATGGTACTGTTACACAGTTCAAAAGTTAACTTCTCCAGGCAATCTCCATTAATACATGATATATAAGTAAATCTTGTACTACTGACAATATGAAAAGGCTTTTTTAATGTAAACTTTAATAATGCACTTAAATATCTCTCACATTTTTGCCTTGCAAACTAGGTCTAACAAGGATACTCATGTATGTTTGAAGTTATGTAAACATTATTGTATACAAGGGCAGAATTATTTGAAGTGAGCAAACCCAGTAAAATATGAATCATATCTTGGCTTTAGATCAACACATAATGCCGAAACATCAAGCACTTTCATCTAAAAAAAAAAACAAAAAACCAAGAACAGCTGAGTTTCTCAAAGCATGTTGTTGCTTGTAGGACCTTTTTTGTTTCATAGTATCTGAAGAACAGTGATTAGAAAGAACACTAGCTGAAATTAAAGTGTAATTTATCCATGACTGACTTACCTAGTGTTCCTGGCTCTAGTTCTATCTTGGGATCTGCCAACACAGACCTCTAACACATCAAAACAACTTTGCCAGTGACAGCCCTTTTAATTTCTGCAACCTCTTATTAAAAAGGAAATAGATATAGACCACAATGAGACAATAGTTGTGTCCTCCCCCCAAAAAAACCCTTAGTTGACAACTGGACTTCTTCCATTTCCAAAAGCATTCAGATAGGCTTCTGAAACTTAAGCCAAAGAGCCGTAAAAACTTCCATCATGAGGATCAAAACATTTTGAGTATCAGTTAGAATAAAAGGTCTTAAAAACAGAAAGTAAGTTTTACTGCTGTAAATGACAGAAATATTTGCAATCAGTATCCTACGCGTGATATAAATGTAAAAAATGTTACAGTCCAAGAGAGTAAATATTTATTCCACAGTTCCTTTTTATTAAGATGATACTCAAGTGACTGAGAGAGTATTTGGCTAGTGCCTGGAAGAGGCTTTATAACACAGGCTGTAGGTTCAAGAAAAGAAAGCTAAACATAGGACTTATCCAGCCAAGTTTTGCCAGTAATATATTTCCTACAAAAGTTACTCTTTATGTTTCAGCTTATGCACACAGATTTGCTGAACCTCACAGAGAGTTAATACAGAGCAACTGTTTATTTCAACACTCAACTGTATTACTGCTGTACTTAGAAGCCGTCAGATATTTAATCATAGTAAGTAATTTACTAAACAAAGCAGTACAGTTGTATTTTACAGCACTGGACAGTCTGTACTGTCCTTTGACCTCAGTCTCTTTAGCAGTGGTGCCAAAACAGCTATTTACACGCTGCCTGAAAAAAATGATTCATGCTCTGAATCTTGGTTTGCTGAATTTAAACACCCCAGCAGTTTGAAGAGTAAACAGCAAAATGCAGACATGCAGTGCTAATACATATCGTTTATCTTTTATTGCTGGTGGTACTGTAATGGTTATAATATTCCTTGCAAAACGCTGAATGAAATAGAGAGATCATTTGTGTACTTACCTCATTTAACATGCAAGAAGTTTGTCTCCTAAGAAGAGCTTTCTTAGGACAGATACAGCGCATTTCCAAACATAGTTTCGGAACTAAAGCCACGGAGGATTCTTTTATACTCTTAGAGCAAGTTAACTTCCAAATAGCTTTTAACTCCTGGTCTCCCAGGATATCACAAGCACCCACGAATTTGTGGCATAAATGCAGACACTTGAAAAGTTTTCAGTCTTCTGTAATTAAACACCGGGACCAAACCCTTATTCCTGTCCTTTGCCAATACTTAAACTTTGAAAAATTATAGAGGATATTTAGTTTATTAAGAAATCAGATTGCTTTTTATGTACTACATACAATGATCTAGTAGTGCACCTGGAAGCTTAGGATGCGTGCCATGAGGTGAAAATATATGCAGTAATAAAACATAAATGAAGTCTAGCTGTCAAAGTCTCAAAGATATATATATATATATATATATATCTATATCTATATATAGATATATAGATATATAGATATATATATATATATAAGAAGTGTAACACGGCTTGCCAAAGCCTTACAAGAATGAAGAAAAAGGTTTACACAAGGACAGGCTCCAATCCTGCTGGCTGCCGGGATTTTGCAGAGGAACCAGACTTAAAGTACATGGTTGAAAACAGCCATGTGTAAAAACCCAGAATAGCGGTTTAAGAGGAGAAACAGGGTAAAGGATGCTGACAGTTTTAGTAATATACATGTTTGTGTTCACACGTTTGCGGGTGTTCAGCTCCTGCCCCAGGTTCTCGACGTGCTGAACGTGACACCACGTGGGCCAGGTCGACGGGTACGGAGAAAATTAACGAAACCCTACAGAGGACGGATTTAATCGTCCCTGCCAGCTGCGTGGGGCTGGGGCCGGGGCCGGGACCGGGGC
>NW_020799124.1:4160908-4232934 GCF_003259725.1 Athene cunicularia | reverse complement strand
CCCTGAGGCGGGAGCGCGCGGCCGTGGCCCGCCGGTTGTGGAGGGGTTCGCCGCCGCCGGGAGGGCCTCAGGCTCGGGCAGCGCTGCCGGCTCCGGTGTCGCGGAGGCTGATCCTGGTATCTCCTCTAACCTTAGACCACTTTTTTTTTTTTTTCCTTACAGCTTTGTTATTTGCTTGCCTTCGAGAGAGGGCAGAAGGCAAAACAGCCGCCTAAAATCATATAAACCCCCGAGACTGCCTTCATAAGCTGAAATACAGAATGTGTGGTGGTTTGTTTTAGAGGCATATCGCTTACTGGTGGCCATTAGTTTTTGCAGTGCTAGCAATGCGGTTTAAATTGTGTACCAGCACTGAACTAGAAGCTGCCCTGATGTCACATATGCCATTGGTGTGTATCACAGAATAACTATGTGCACCAGCAGCTAACTTGGGTCAGAGAGCAACTAAAGCTACACAGCAGTCTGTAACATCCTTGATGTGTACACTAATACAGAGACACTTAGTACAGAAGTAGATTATTCAGAAATCAAATACAGCAAACAACCTGTACCTAATGTGCTAATATAGACATTTTTCCTCATAATATGTGGCTGATACTGGATTTTTTGACTTGTGAAGTGTTTTATATATGAGGAAATGTGCTAAAATTTTTAGGTCTGTACCGTGAAGTACAGAAAATAAGTTTATTTTTTGAAGCGTGACACTTCTCACGGAATAGTTCAATCGGGTTTTATTTGAAGCCGTGCATGTTGCCATCACACTTTGCAGCAATGTATAATAAGTATGCATTTTCTATCAGTATTCTATTTTCAGGAATTAAAAAAATATCCCTTGTATTTGAATATATATATATATACACACTTTTAAATCCAGAAGAGAATTCTGTATTTTTGCAGCACTTAAAAGTGGAGAATACAACTTCTACATCAAAAATTTAATCCTTTGGGCCATCAGTCTGCAAAGAGCAATTGTGTGTTACTTGGGTACTCATGGATCTTCTAAATTCAGTACAACTGCTTGCATGTTTTAGGCTTGTGTCTGAAGTGTGATGTGTGTCACGTGTACAGAGTTAAGAGAAACTGCCATGAAAACACATAAAATTTGGATGTCTTCACAATATGAGTTAGTTTACTTTGCTTCTCTAACTTCCATACAGCAAATCTGGAGTAATCAATACGTTGTTGCCTATTAAGTTACTGTGAAGAAATGAAAAGGAGTCTAGCTGACACTTCAGCTCGCAGCACAGCAGGTACCATCCATCCTTTTGTGCTTTACCATTTGTACTTCATTGTGCTTTTATATATATATATAATGTATACACACACAGAGCATTCATACAGGATATACAGTATTCAGTCACAGACTCCCATTTCCTGAGTGGACTCAGATGGGTTATCTGTTTTATTGCAGCACAGGGCAAGATTTTGAATGGAGGCAGGGGACTGGTCGCTAAGGGGAATGCTTCATTTGTGGAATTATGTGCAGGACAGAGGGCTGGGAATATAAATTCTGTGAGGCAGTGGCTAGTCTGTTACATGTTTATGAAATGTAACTCTTGTGGGTGATGTAAAAACAATTGTTAAATTATATACATATTTTAAGTGTAGATTGTGTATCCTTTTGCTGTTGGTATAGAATTAATTGAATTTTAGGTTGTCTTCCTGTACCTCTGTTCAATCAGAAAAAAAGAAATAGACAGCCCTTCACTTCAAACCCACTTCAAAATGAGCCAGGTACCAGTTCTGGGACTTGGACTTACAACTTCTCTGCCACATCACTGGGTAAATAAGATGTATTTTATTTTTTTTTAATGGCTCTAAATCCAAGTCTTAACTTTATGGTTGTCTTTTATTAAATTAGACATTGTCTTTATCAAGAACTGTATGCATCCTTTATGTTTATTTCTGAAAAGTTCATTATGTAAAAAATGTCCTCCAGGAAATTTCTTTCTCCTCAGTACAATTGAGCTTTTTATACTTTGCGCCTAGAGGGAGTTTGACTCTTTGTGTGTTAGAGGATGAAGTAGCACTGGCATTTAAATAGAGTCTCTTGAAACTCTGACCTTTTGTTTTCAGTTGATTTCAATCAACATTCAAGTCCTGTGTTACAAGAAGAAACATTTATGTCTTTCTTGTAATTCAGAAGAGAACTTCTGTTCTTCAAATTGTGCTTGGAAAGAATGATGCAGAATTCTGCCTTTAGTACTTTCATTATGTTTTACTTATAATAAAGATTAAAAGTTTACTTATAATAAAGTCTCTGTGCTAATAAGTCTAATGTCTGTAACTTAACCAACTTGTTATAAGTTGCCTTATAATTACAGATCTCAAAGCATCACTTTCCATTTTTTTTTCTCCCTTCTCCTTCCTGTGTGAGACAATTTGTGGAACATTAAGCAGATAAAGTAGTTGGAGCCCTAAGCAGACCTATTGCCTTTCAGTCTTTTCAGTCTGTATCCATATTAAATCCTTTGTCTTTTGAGAATTAGGCTGGGGAACTGCAAACCCAGAAGTGGCTGAACTACAGAAAGCAGCAAACAGTGGGTATGTAAAAGCAGTTTATTTGTTGCTTATTGATTTTATTATCATTATTATTATTATTATTATTATTATTATTTGGGTACTAATTATTTCACAAACTATGATCCCTATGTCTGACAATAAAGCTGCTACTATGTCACCGATAATTCAAATTTATCTTTGAAAGCCCAACAGAACATCAGGTGGCTCCTTCCTGTACGAAACCACCAAATGCATCAAAGTCTGATTTAGCAAATGCTGGAAAAAACTTGTATGCGTGCAGGTTGGTGGAGTCTTTGATTTTTATTTCCTAAACCAAAATTACCCTCATGTGAAAATATATCTTACATTTTTCTATATTCTTATAGCTTTCAGAGATACCCCTTTAATTTTCAGATTGCTGTAGTCCTAAACGATTACTTTGTGCTTATGACCCAAAACCCACTGAAATTAAGTATCTTTCCAGTGTACCTAATGAGGCCTATTAATTAGACCTAATACCTAGCCTGATTATCAGGTCTAAAATTCAGTCTTACCGTAAAAGTTGATTGAATTTTTCTGGTCTTAGATGTAAATTTTTGAGATTCTCCTTTTCTTGAAGTTTTGCCCACTTTCAAACCAAATTTATTAGTAGAATCAAATAGATTTCTATCAGTGTACAGTAGAACAAATTTATATCAAAACATTCAGTCAAAACCGAATATAATTGTGAACGCTGTGCTTTTATAAACCAAGGAAAAGCTTACAGATTCAGATGCATAGAGCTGGCAGGAAAACTTCAGCAATGTTATAATTGTCCTTTTTCTCTCTTCCCGTCCTCCTATTCCTTTTCAGTGGCAAAGAGGGTGAATATTTCAAAGGCCTTCAAAGGCAAAATGGAATGGAGGTGGAAGGAATTTGAGATGCCTTTGTAAAATGAAGGGTGTTAGAAATAATGTCAGCACTAGAGTTTGTTGTGAAATGACTTCTTTGGTGATGGTGGTAGAAGAATTCAGAAATATCATTGTCAGAAGAAACTTTGTTTATTTTAGAGTTATGGAAAAGATGTGAATCTTGGCTCTGGAAGGATCCCTTATACTGGGCAGGACAATAATTAAGCAAGCTTTTAAGGCCTAATGAGTTCACTGGGTTTAAGCACAGGTGTGATCACTGCGCTGTATATGGAGAAATTTAAGTGCACACTCAGGTGCTTTGAATATTTAACAGATGTTTTAAAAACTACAACAACAATGCATAGATTGCTTTTATATACTTTAATTACATATCTAAGTATTCAGAGTAGGTATTGTGATACTGAACTATGTCTAACATTGTACTGCAGGGCAGAAGAGAAGGCTCCCAGTACTAAAGTCTGGAACAGAAATGACTATACTCCTTTAACTAACACAATAGATTCAAGATCTGATAGTGGAATTATTCGAAAGTTTGAGAGCCTTTCAAACAGTTTGAAAACTGTTCAACAGCAAAAAGCCCCTGATAACCGTAATTCATCTCAGTTTATCAAAACAACTGAAACCAGCCAAAAATACACATCTAAAGGACAATGGCCACTGAAAACTAACACTGTTTCAAGAAGTCTGCAGGATCATAGTCTGGCATATAAGTTTAACCACAACATTCAGCAAAATAAAATGAATGAAAAACAATTTGATCGTGTTCCAGAAAACAAAACACAGGTAAACTTACAGAAAGACTTAATAGGAAGATACCTTGAAGAAAAAAATAATGAAAATTAAGGAAAGATGAGGTTTTCATCAGTCCTAGCTGCCTTAGTAAGCCCTTAAGTTTCTGAAAATTTAGAATTGAAATTTTTATGCTACAATAACCTACAATCCTCAGCATGATCCTGTAAATTGGCAGGGAGTTGTTTCTACAACAAATACTCTAATTTTAATGTAAATATTGGATATTTAACATAATATATAAATGCCTGTGTGCCTTTTAAAGTTGCCTGAGTGTGTATCTCTTAACATGAGTTTTCATCTTCCTCTGAAAGGTAGTTTCATCATCCCAATTAAAAATGAAAGAAAAACCAAATTTGCGAATCATATCTGCAGTCATTGAAAGCATGAAGCATTGGACTCAATATGCTCATAAAACTGCACTATTATTTGAAGTTTTAGGTAAGCATAGTAGATTGTGCTATAACTGATAATGATAGTAAGGCAACAGCCAAGAGAAAATGTCATTAACTGCAGGAACAATAGCTGAAATACTTAAAACCACAAAATACTGGCATGACCACCATGTAATTTTCCTGCTGGGAGATCCATTCAGCTATCAAAGGTGACTAAAATAGGAACAAAATTAATAATACAGTTATCCTCCAACATTTAAGCTCTTTCTATCCTCTTTCTTTTCTTTCCTTGTTTTTAGAATGTATTAGAATAAATTTTCCTATTAGAAATGAACGTTCTGTAGAGAGGTACAGTTTTACAGTCATTTTTAATACAATTAATCTGGGAATAAATTCAAGTCTGGAGTACTTCTAAACATAGCTGACTTTTAGTGTGTTTCACTTCGCTTTTTAACTGATGTTATCTGAGAACTGAACATGCAAAAGACTGAAATGTCTAAACTTTAAATCAAGGTGATAAGAATATACAATGTAATGGCACCTCAGAAAACTATTTTTGACAAGGTTGCAAATATTTAAAGTTATTTGCGTATGAAGATCAATAAACCTGAAGGAGAATTGTGTTGTGCTCTGCTTAACAAGGGAATGACCTGTTTACAATGATGGTTATAAAAACCATATTTGGTCACTCAGTTTAGAGAGACATCACACACAATTTCATGATTGAAAGACTACATAAAGCCCATAATTTGTATCGGAGCTTCCTGTGCTGTCAGCACAAGATCTCACAGAAAGCTGATGCTGACTTGATATATCTTAGTGCTTTTGTGTAGTAAATGTTGTCATGGTATCTTTGTATATCATACTTAGTACTGCTTTGATGTTTACAGCATGATTTATTTTTGCTAAATGCTATAGGCACACTTGATTCTGCAGTCGCACCTGGAGCATACGGGGCAAAGTATTTTCTTTTGAGAGATGGAAAGGAGATTCTGCCTTGTGTATTTTATGAAATTGTAAGTATTTGTTGTATATAACACAGACATCACTAGCTATAATCCCTTTTATGAAGCCAACAATATGTTGCTCTGATAAAACAGAAAATTACTGTGTAGTGAAATGGAAAGCTGGATGCTTAATCCTTATTGTTCCCAAACTGGTTTAGAGCCAGTCATTATTTCAGTATCCACAGACTTCTGTTTCAGCAAAAATGGTGCGACTTTCAGTTCAGCTTCTAAGTAGATAATAGCAGAAAAGCTGATGTAAATTCCTTCTGCGTTTGATGTAGCCTTCAGAAATCCACTAATATCTAACAGCCGGACATTTTCGAAGCTTTTATGGTAGAAAGGTGATACAATTTTTTAATTTGTTTACTATGCTTTTGATGAAGGACCGGGACCTTCCAAGGCTAATTAGAGGTCGAGTGCACAGGTGCATGGGAACCTATGACACAAAATGGAACCTTTTCAAGTGTGTCTCTGTAAGACCAGCAACTACTCAAGAACAAAACACTTTCCAAGATTTTGTTAAAATTGCAGATGTTGCAATGACAGCATATGTAAAAAACAATGAATGAAATTTAGAAGTAGAAATGGTTGTCCAAAACCAATTTTCATTAATCGTTGCCCATAAAGGCTGGACATCCTAAAGCATCTACCAAATCTAGTTCTGAAAATCTGATTAAATAATTGAAAATATCATTATGCTGTGTTATTCAACAAATGTTATTAACAGTGTTTTGATGCCACTCTTAACTTTTCATAGCTTATCTTGCCCAGTTAAATACGCAATGACAGGGGTTTGTTACATAGTAGATTAGAGTTTACTGGAGAAATTCTGAATTAAAGTGTTTAAGTTTTGCAGTAGTCCAAGTGTCTTAGAGAAAGATCATCAGTACTAATTCAGGTTGCCATTGCTTTTCATTATCTTCCATTTCTAGAAAGTCCTTCAAAATGTTGACTATATATGTCTTTTGAGGAGTATTTGGTTAGAGTTTAATAGCTACCACACACCAACAGAGATCTCTTTGGCTCTGCATATTGCCTTAAAACTGCTTTTTGGTAGAAAGTAAGGAGGTGATCTGTATTCCACTTCAATTCCAACTAATAGCTTCCCTTTACTGGATTATAAGAACACGTGTAGAAGCTTTTCTCGAAATGAACATAATAAATACTACAGAAGGATTTCACAGGATGCAGCTGTATTCATATTGTCCCCCTTGATATGTTATCTGATTCATGTTTTTTAAAAAATAAATAATCAGTATAACACCTGTATAAAATAGCAACAGCCCCCAAAGCTGTAGGAAAATTGCTCAAGGACACAGAGGAAATCAGAGAAAATTATTTGAACACAGAACTTCCTTGCCTTTGCCATAGAAACATCTTTCATGAGGGATGGACCATGTACCTGTTTATGTGTCTTTGCCTTCAAACGTTAACTTTCATAGATTATTCCTGCTGTTTCTATTTCCTTTTCCCCTTAGCTAGTTCCCTTACTTCAAAAGCTTTGTAACAGATCTGTTGGGAGTTGCAAAATAAAAGTGTTATCAAGAAAATGGTGAACACTGTGATGTTTTTCTTTTTTTAAATTTTATTATACAGTGTTGGCAATTGGAAATTTCACATTTAAAATAATTGAGATATTGTATCCAACAAGTCAAATACAGAAAACAGTTAATATTCTAAAAAGGAGCCAGCTAGTCAACGCAGAAACACATTAATGGAAAATACAGCTTTTAGTTACACTTAAAAAATTATATATTTAGAATAAAATTGAACCTGGTCCAGTAAATCGTTTGACTTATAACAGGAAAACGCTTTTACACATTTTAACGCGCAGACAGTCTTTATATTAAAAAAGTGATCTGTCAGTGTTAGCACATGTATTGTGAGCAACAACCCCCCTTAATGTTCCAGTTCAGGATCTTAAGTACAGGATTCATTAACTTTGTAAGAATCACTTGCCTTATCATCTCTACCTTCTGTGCTAAGCTGGTTCTAAGAGGGGATGTTTCATGGAAAGTTTTGTCTATCCAGTTGTCGAGGTCATATACATCTATTTGATTTCCTTTATATATATTAAAATATTAAAGGAAGCTCCAAATGGAAGCATTAGCTTAACTCATAAAAGGTGCAGAATATTACAGAGCCTGACGATGTTCACAACAGAAGTTGAGTTTTAAGAAGTAGAGGATTTGGTACAGCAGTGTTGTAAATTGTATGACTATTGTAATAGTAAGCTAAAACATGAAGAAAGCTTCAGCTGTGGGACCAGACCTGCCAGCAGCATGCAAATGTCATAGTGCTGCTGCCTGCAGGTGGATGATTGAGGGGTCCAGTTCTCCTCATGGGAATGTTACATTAAAAAGGAATGACAGGAATAGGTCAGTTGTGTCTGCTAGGTATGTTATGGCTGTTAATAAAAATCTAAAATAATTTTACTTTCAGTAAGTGTTCAGATCTTTGCAAAAAGAAGTTTTCTACTTTACACTAACAAATCACTTTTTCTAGTGAAACATTAAGTGAACAGTCGTAAACGTTACACAAAACAGAAAAACCCCTACATAATACAGTTTATACACATCACTCAACATTTTTCAGTTGTTGCTTGTTTTGTTTTCTAACCGTATTGATCCTGTCTTGTATAATGGTTCTAGTGTAAAGGCACAGGTTGGTTAGGAAAGAAAAGCCTGCATCTCTGTCTTTCTACTTTGCGGTGATGATTTTACATGTTGTTTGTTATTCCTCGTTTCTCTGACTCTTACGTGAAAATTACCAATTTCAGCCATTCATTAAAAAAAGTGTAAAACTTTACTGAAAAGTACATTACAGAAGTGACTGAAATTTATTCTTCTTACTTCAGAGGCATTCCTTCAACCCATTTTGTTAAACATTTGGAAGATTTAATTCCTTAGTGACTGTGAGCAAAAACCCATAGCATGTGCACGCTCTCTGTACTTAATTCTACATTGAAATCTGTATTTTCAAAGAATAGTGGTGGAACTTGCTAAGTTTATGTGCAGAATTTGCTTTTAGAACGCATGAAAATGTAACAACAGGCAATTATTTTGGAAACAATGCAATGTTCCATTGAATTTAGAAGGGTGAGGAATGTAAACAAGGCTGCAGAAGTCTTTGACATTTACTAAAATAACACAGTGATTGTTCTATCTGTTTGCATTTTCTTATACATCCTCAACATGTCTCTGTCCCTTCATGTACATTTTCCATTAAAAAAAAATAAAAATTGAGGAATCAGTTTGACTCAGCTAAGTGAAGAATAATAAATTTGATCACTTGTTTTGTGCCAAAATACAAAACTAAGAAGTACAGCTCTGAATTAAATATAATCCATGTGATTATTTCTTTTTTAATAAATAATAGAAAATAAAAGATGATAATAGAGTTAGAATTAATTTTTATTTTAAATGAAAAACCTAGTGTTGGGGTGAGATTAGAACCCAATGTTTCTTTTGCTTAAGGCAATCAAGTGCACTTATTTCAATGCTTGATAGTAATGAATTGAGTGCTATTGTGGAAATCAGTCTTCACAAATTTCACATACAAACCCATGAAATCTGGCCATTTGCTAGTTCTGACACAGCATCATCACTTATTGTGTTCAGTAGCACTTCACTTTTTTTTTTTTTTTTTTTTTTTTTTTTTAAACGATAATAGGCTCTTGGTAGTAATGGAAGTACTAGAATCTAGTTTGTTCTGGTTTGTATTATCACTACTTCCAAGGGCCATCGGGCACATACATTTATGTAAACAGATTTTTCTTTTACGCCTTAAAACAAACAACAAAACCCAAAATCTACAGTTGTAATAGTTCAAGTAATTTTGTAAAAGTCCACCTAAAATTATCATTTAAGAAATACCAAAAGAAAATTCTTAGCTTTTCTTTTTCCTGTTGTTAAACTATTAAACCATCATGAAGCCTCTGGAAGTAGTTAGATATCTCTCTCTGGAAAAAAGGAATTAAATTTTACGCAAATCTTCATGAAGATGACTCTAAATCTTGAAGATTAGATCAGTATTAAAAAGTGTGCCGAGAACTTACAATATGCAGGTGCTATGAATACATATAGATTAAAAAGAAACTTTTCTCTCGTATGCAATTCTTTTTAGATTCAAGCTTAATTTTAGGCCGTGGCTACTAGTAGGCGCTTTTTCACTAATCAAAATAATTGTAACAAAATATCATTATTGATTTTTAAATTATTGGGTTCATAAAAGTTTTGACATCTAATAATATATAAAAAGTGAATTGAAGCTTTGAAAAGACTTAGGATTTTGAGACACAAAAGAAACTGGGAGGTAGACAGATGTTTTGAGGATAAACAGATTTATTTTTTTTTTGTCTAAGGCATTATGCCACTATATGTTTAGAGCAGTATAAAGGCTGCTGACTAGTCTCATTTCAATTCCAGAGTGTTCGCTGCTCATACTTACGGAAGACTATCAATGCACTTTTGGTCTTTGTGAATCTGACCTTCTCTTCCCCATCTCCTTTTTTCTCTTTAGCAATACAGCTAAATGGAAGTGCTATAATAATTTCTGCCCATTGCCTGTAGACAGGAATGTTCTGTTCTTAAACAGTAATAAAATACTATAAAATAGTAGGTATTGGAGTTGGAGATATGTGCTCTTTTGGTGCATATTTTGCAAAGAATGGTAAAAAGACAGACAACATGACCCCAACAATTGCCAGCATATACCCCCAGCCAATCTGGCAGTCTCCTGCATAGTAGATGTCTGAGTTCTCACAGAATCTCTTCACAGTAGCAGAGTTGAAACCAAAAGGGTAAACCAAAAGCCCAGAAGCCATTATGAACACTAGAGAGGAGAAAAAAAACACAACAATTATTATTGAACACTTAATTCCTTTGAAAAAATTTTCCTTTTAGAAAGGCAAATAGATTTATATTAAAATCAATGGGAAAAAATCATAGTTTAAAATTTATGATTGTCAGATTATCTTCCTTTTCATAATTACCTCTTCTGGACTGCAGTGTCATAACCTGGTAGCAAGTTGGCATTGGGATTTTTTCATGAGAACTCTTGCCCATTATATCACTTCAGAAACGTTGTAATCCAAATTATGTAGTCATTTAAAAAGTAAGATGAGTCAGATACAGTGGAATCCAGAGGAGAAGAATTTCTAAGTTTGCAGATTCCAAACCAGCTTGATTTTCTTCTCAATAACATTTTTGTACTTGAGACAAACAATTACTGTGGTCTGCCAAATAAAAACTTTCAATGAAAGAGTTTAAATGTAGCTTTTCAGTTTCTGCTGATTAGGTTCTGATAATGTTAAGCACTTTCTCATTATTCTCATTATTACAAACCCAAATTGTTTAAAAAATCCTTCATTTGACCCAAAGATGATGAGACAAAACCCAATAGAATCTGTCTTATTATTATTTAGCTTTTAGCATTGGAGTATTTCAGTATATTTTTTTGAATTCTCTCTCTAAGGATTAGAAAAATTTTTGACCTAAGGTTGAGACCTAAAATATTAAGACCTAAAGTTCCTATACTACCTAATTTTGACAGCTTGGGCTCCAAAAACACAGAATAAGTTTAACAGGACATGTTGTAGAAATCTAAAGGTTCGGTATGTAAAGGCGTAGAGTTAAAGTAGCAGAAAATCTCTCCCAGCGAGACTTTTACTCCTTCCAGCCAAATAGACCAGCAGATTAATCCAGTGCATAATGAAGAAGTAGGTCTAAAATACAAGCAAAGCTTAAGCCATGTCTTGATGTTGGAAAGCCAGACTTGCCTCTTGCAATTACACTGTCTGTATTATCTGTTAGCTTTTAATAGATTTTACTGTCTTTAATGAATACATGTTATATTTAAATATCATGGCTTATATACAACTAATTTAATGAACAGCAGAACCACTTTTCCAGCTTTGAAAATTAGACTTCTCAGGGTATAAATCATGCCTATGATAAAGATGCATTAAAATACTCCAGGTACAGTTCTCAGAGCCTGTCTCTGCTCATTTTGGAAGCTGAGAGGGGCTGAGCTAGGCTGATGAGAAGGGTTGTGCTATCCCAGCTGTTGTGTGTAGGACAGACACCAAGGAACCATTTTTCCTTTTCTAGCCTTTCTGCTAATGACAAACCACAGTATTTAAAATCTGTAGTGTCTTTTTGAAGACTTTATTTTACGTACCAAAAAGATACCACAAAACAGTCCCTTTTCCTACCTTCCCATTCCTCCAGGATAGTGTTTTGTTCAAATTCAGGGTAGATTGTTAGTGATTCAAGACTAGTGGTAATCAGAATTAACTGTTATGTTTGAGCTGATAGATAACCAGCAAACATTAGGATTATAAAATAAACACTACATGCTATTCTCTGTATTTGTAATTGCCTTTCAGGTAGGGCATATGCATATTACTCCAATTATAATATTGGAGAGGCATAGTCTTAAAAGTATCCACTAAAAAAGGGCAACCACTCATTAATCTTTTTTAATTAAAAAAAAATCTTTAAGAAGCTTGAGGGCTAGATGAAGTCAAAAAGTTTAACACACTCAGCCTCTGAAGTCCCCAAATAATTTGAATAAAACCTTTCCTTCTAGTCTAAATGGAACCACTGAGTTAATCCCTTATAAAAAAACAGTGAGACCAAGAAAATGGAAATTAAAAGGAGAGAAACTGGAGCAGAAGCAAACTTGCAAATCCATTTCCCTCTAGGGTAACTCATGTATGGGTACAAAGAGAAGCTGCCTGCCAGCAAAGTGGAGCTCTCTGAGAGCCAGGGACTTCGCCAACCCTTGCTGCCACCACCGCTCTCCTTTCCTTTAAGGCTTTATGCCTGAGGTGGTTTAGGGGGGTTCCCTCTTCCCAGGCTCCCCGTGTGTGCAAGTGGTGCTGCAGGAGCCAGCCAGGGAGAAGGACGTCCCCAGCGCAGGCCATGTCCTGAGCACGGCTCACATTCCCTGATGCTCCACCAGCTGTGCCCGGGGTGGGTGCCCGGGGTGGGAGGGAGCTCACAACGCTCAGCACTCGGTTCTTAGCAGCTGCGCTTGTGCATTTAGGCTCTGACATCACACAAACATACAGAAGCTGAAGCTAAATACAAAGAAATAAGTTGTGTTATGCAGATGTCCCTTAACTACACCCATATGACACCACTAAAAACAACAGAAAAGGAAAATACAATGAAAATGAAGCTAAACTAGACACACACACCACCATCTTGTCTAGCAAAGGTCACGGAGCCTTCCCAGAAGAAGAAAAAGAGCTGAGGACCAGCGTGCTTCCTTTGTTCAGCAGCACAGCCTGAAGGTTGTGTCACACTCTTGCACACCCCGAGCACCACGTCTGTAGGCAGAAATGTAGGAAGTAACCTTGGAGAACAACCAGGAAAAAAAGGAGACTTTTCCTACTGCTGTTATAAACTTTGAGAGTGTTAAAACGCTAAGCTGAGCAACAAACCGAACTGTGTTAATTCACAGACCTGTGTAGGTTGTAGCATTCACTCGTGGGCTAATACAGCTAGGAAGTGGAACAACGTGCTCCCTAAGAGACTGTGGTGTAAAATGGACCCACCGCAGAACCCAGGCTGCTCGACTGCACGGAGAATCTTGGAATAGACCCGCGGTGCAAAACCTCCTGTAAAATGTTGGGCCCGTTTGCAAGGGAAAGCGAGCCAGTTCTAAGAAAACCAGGCACTGCTTTAAGCAAGAAGCAGGTCTAAAATTAAAATTTCAGTTTGTTCATCTTTTCAAAGCCAAAATAGTCCATGCATCTCGTTCGGCAAAAGAAAACATTATGCAGAATTGGAAGCAATCTTTTTATCACAAAATCCTTTTCAACTTCGCTAACTGTTAAATTTTGCTGGTTTTCTGACACTCTATCAACCCCTTGCTCTACTTCACGTATCTGCCCATACACATGTCTTCTTTTTGATTGGGTCACGCAGAATTATTTTGAAGGCTGTGCTTTACAGTGACACCAGTGTTTTGATTACCACTTGGTGCTGATGTTGTCTGGTGTGATTTAATGGAAGAAGCTTGGGTTTTTTTTGAGGGCTACAAATAATCTGTCACAGTGGAATGTAATGTGTTCACATATCAAACGAGCTAAAAAGTTACCCACGGTTTCATATCCTCAGGCATGTCATAAAATGACCTCATTATTCTCATTTAGGTGCCCTCTTTCTTACAAAGGCTCAAAATATTGAATAGCCTGTTATTATCAGCAGAAGCCAAGCTTCCAGACATGGTGCTAATGACTGCTTAATAGTGCTGTCTGTCAGCAGTGCAGTTAGCTGGGAGAGCACACAAAGAAACAGCCAGGCTCCATTTAGGCTCCTCATATAACACTTAGGCCTCTGCACGGTTTTCCAACAACAAATATCACTTTAAAAGGTGTCAAAATACAGCAGTGCTTGCATTTTACCATTACATGTAATCCTGCTGTCATGCAAGATGATGAGAAGGCTCCACAGCATGTTGGGGTCTGTTCTATAGGATGAAGCATATGGAGTGTAGAGAGGACTTGCTGGTTCAATGGGTAGTTGACATTCTTTTTTTTTTAACATGGCTTGACATCGTTTGATTCATCTCCCATTAGCTATTGGGTCTCATTAAAAACATGCTTTTTTTTTTGTTTGTTTTATTATCTGACACCTAGTGTTTGTTATTGCCTGGGCCTCATCACCTGCGTTCTCACCAGTCTCACAGCTGCTGCTGACTGCAAGGCAGGTTAAAGTAAAGTCCATGCACATTGGTTCAACTGTAAGTCACTTCTTTTTATTTCTGCTTCCTAATCTGCCCTCCCCAGCAGTTACAGTCCCACCCTCATCCTCTCTCATACTCTTTACTTCCCGGGTGTCCTACAGCCCCACAGTAAATGGCAGTTTCTCCTCTGAAGGAGTTTGTAGCCAAGGCAGAACCTCTGCACTGTGCTCCTGCTCCCTGTGCAGGCCCAAGTCTTACAAAATATAGTTTATCTATAATTTTTTTAAAAAAGTAGATTCTCAAATTTGCGAATTTTTAAATAAAACAACTTTAATTAACAGGAATAAGATTATTAGAAAGGAGGACACTTCATTTTTAGGGAAAGCAGGCCATTTTGTAGAAAAATTCCTAAATTACTGGTGATGATACTGAATCAACGACACTTCTACTCAAGGAAAATAGCCTTTTCTGCAATTGTAAAATGTAATAAACTATAACTTTGTCATTGCAATGGTTCATTCATTTCGTTAAGCTTCTGAAATACCACTTAATGATTTAAATCTATCACATACCATTTTGAGTTTATTTTAAACCAGACAAACCAAAGGAATGCAGTTCTCTAGAGTGTGTGTAGAGGGCACCAATGTCCAAGTCTCTCAAATACCATGCACAAAAAAAATGGCTATTTCCATTTCCACATCTTTTGGTAAGACTGATGGGAATTTTCAGTGTATGAAACACAATAATTGAATATCTTTCTGTATTGTGAAGCAAGAATTTGAAAACTTGGCTAAGTTTTTGTGTCTCCTTCCATACTAATGTTGAAATGGATGGAAATCCAGAGGTGGACCACAAATACTATAGAGATCAGTAAAAGCTATTCTATTTCATTGTATGTGTTAGTATGTTTAGATGATGTTTAGTAGTAATACTGATCGTCAGTAGTAAAATATGCTTTGTGCATGAATTATCTTCCTGAAATTACCTGCTGTAAGAAAATTAATTTGGTTTAGAAGTTTACTTTTCTTATTTTAGGAGTATATTATATTCCTGATACTTGTGACAATGCTGGACTAATTGCAAGACAATCATTAGAATTAGGGTTGAATCGTGGGCAATCAAGAATATTATTCCAGCCCTATTACAGATTATCACAGTCTTATCCCTCTTGGAACATTTTTATTGACAGAGCTTAATCTACCAAAGCAGTTTTCACTCATCTCATCAAGAAGTTTACTCTCACATATAATCCATTACCTCCCTTCTAAAAGCTGGCAGTTCTTATGCGCTATCAGTTGACTTTGAATAATGCATTTCCTCTCAGGTTTATACATTTTATTAATCTAATAATTTTATTAGCGCCTCTTAGGCTTTTCTTTATGTTTATTTGATTTTACTTACGTCATTTTAAATAAGAAAGCTGATGCCAATCCAAAGCCACAGACATGCTAACACAAAGCCAGGAATACAGCTAACATCTGAGCAGCAATGAGAAAACCTTTCAACCAATAGTGGAGCCAGATCTTCAAAAATATCAACTCTTGTCCTTCTGCACTGGCCAGCCTACACCCAATACTTTCCAGCACTCTTCCCAGGCAAATATTTTTGTAGCATGCCTGAAGGGTCACTGCAGTTAGGATACTTCGACACAGATGGTGCAAGGTCCCTTGTGCGAAAATGAGATCCCTATATGTCTCTTCTTCCAACAACTGGAAACCTAAAGACAATGCTAAATAAGATCCAAGGTCACGGTTAACTGTTGGTGATAGCTGTGCGTGGGCATACAAACAGAAACAAGATGGAATTTTGGACTATACACAAATAAGTGATTTCCTTTTGGCTACTTCAGAAAAGGAAGAATTACCGAGAGTAATTTTGGTGAGAGCGGAAATATATCTAAAATCAACAGGCATCATTTTAAATATCAGTAAAGTGTAAATAAAATAAACAGGAAAGTGACATGTCAAAGGTAAAGCAAACCAGACAAAATCCTACTGTTACAGAAGCAAAACTTCTAAGGGGCAGGGCAAACAGGGACCACGGTTAAATGCCATTCGACTCTGCTGAGCTCCTGGCAGGTGCATGTCAGGTACCTATAGTTCAAACTCCTGAAAGCAGCCCTAGCAATTACTCCCTTCAAGAAAAGCAGAATAGAGAGCAGAGCAAAGGGGGAGTAACGCCCATATACTTGGTATCAAAATGTACCTGTCTTCCTTTGTAAGTGGACAAAGAGCTGGAACACTGAATAAACGATACAGCCACTTCTAACATATTACAGTTTAGCTCTTCTCCTTTGTAAAGAGTTATTCCATTGGCTTCAGTTTAGTCAAACATGTTGTGATTTAAAGAGCACGTATCAGTGCTTGACTGTTGCCAAATAAGTATATTATAGCAGTTCCTTTTCTAGCTTTTCTGAACGGTGCAACTCACGTTAGCACTGAGCGGCTCTAATATAAATGTGGCTGTAACAAAAGCTATGTAGCTTGTCAGAGCCCTTTGTTAGCTAACAAAGGAAATGTATGAGTTTGTACAATGTCTCCAAACTCTGTGTTTAAATAAATGCTGACTATGTGACTACAGCTCACAAGCTAAGGAACTGCATCGGATATAGTAACTTGTATTTTTATATATGTATATATATGCAAAACTATTGGGAAATATATGTATGTAAAAAGCTGTACAGTGTTTTCCATTTCAGTTTATTTGGATTTAGCTGAGGTGGACTAGGAACACGTTATTTTAAATAAAATTAGCACTGAAATAAAAGTGCCCGTGCACCTTCTTTTTTTTTTTGCACACATCTTTTTAGCACCACTTAAATACCCCATTCAAGTTCTGTTGACACAACTTCCTCATTCAGACTGGCCCTTATTCCACAAATAGCTTGTTTCAGAAATATCTAACAATTGTACCAACAGCTGAATCCACCTCACCTATTAACTGATGGGAGTGGAATCAAACTATCCAGACTTTGGAAAAGAAATTCTCTGAAGTCAACAAAGAGGTAATTGGGCTTGGTAATTGCTGCATTAGCTGCAAGTTGATGAAGGGCCACAAAAGGAAATGCCATCCCAGTGACCTTTGAGGTTGCATTTCACAGCATGTTTTCTACATGAGAACAAATGATGAAACTTCACTATTTCTGCCAAGTGAGTGGTAGCTATGGTGAAGATTTATAGGCGTGATCTGATAATCTATGGGCCTAATCATGCAGTTATAGAGTTGCGTGTCATTTACTCAAAAAGGCTGAAATGATCTAGCACTGTGTGGACTATGGTGAAGGAGTGCATTTTGTCATCTGCAAGGTTAGAAGATATACAGCCTATTTAGCAGACTGTAAAAGGGAGAGACAAGAGCTAATGTTTCTCAAAATAGCAGACTGTTACACAAAATTTTACAAGACTCAGAGAACGAAGAAGTGGGGACTGTCAGATGCACTCTAAATTGGAAGCCATTATGGTTTTCCTTTTCCGTATTGCTTCAATAATTATATAGATTTTCTATTTAATTTTTTGGAAATTATTTAAGTCATGCTAACTTCATCTCTTTCAGAACAGCAAACATGGAAGCAGACTAATAATATAATATTGACATATTTCAAGTGTTGAGTTCTTTAGATGAAAGCAGCATGTTCAGAATGTGTTGTGCCTGTAATGTGCCCGTGTTCCCTTATCTCTTGTGTTACATTTTATTCAACAGTTAAGAAGGGTAAAAAGTGCGTCTTTCAGTTGTTCTATTTTAGGTAAACATAATACGGTACACCTTTTCTAAGCACTGATTAACTGCTCAACTCCATTTCTACAAATAGAACTAAAGGTGGCAAACACTTTGCTTCTCTTCGTACTTAACCTATCCACGCCAAAACCAGTATGTTCTTCGGCACAAGCAGGGAATTAAATTGATGACTGAAAATTTAAATTAATACTTCTTCTTGTGATCTTCTGACTAAGAACAAGTGCAGCTTCAATTTATCATATAATGCATTCCCTAGCAAGGAACAGCATCAGCCTGGGTCCATATGCAGCTGGAAGTAGTGAGGGAGCAGACACGTTTCCTTGCAGCATATTGTCTCTCCTTTGGAGCCAGCTCGCCTGGGAAGGGGAGATGCTGCCCAGCCTGCAGCAGGTCTTGGCTCCTGCTCTAGCTGTCAATTCCAAGTTCTTAAATAGCTATTTAGAGCAGGGGCTGAGGTCCAAAAGACGGGCAGTGATGTGTAGATCACCTGAAATGTCATGATTCGACATGACACATTTGCTCCCTTCTCTTCCCCACCTGCTCACCTCACGGGTCTGATTTAAATCAATCTTTTCACCTCTCCCAAGACTCACAATTTAAGCCGAGCACACACTCATGAAAACAGATTTATAATGAAGCTGGTGGCCATTAAATACTAGCCTTACATCAGAGGTGACCTTATTGTAAAGCGTTGTACAGTGAATTTATTTTGACTTTTCACATTCTATACCTTGTCTCCCACATCACAGAGACGCGCGATGAGGCAGCCGAGTCAGCGGTGACGGGAGGCCTGATGTGTGAGAATAATGCCCACATCTCACTTGGTTACAGCTGTGCTTCACATCCCAGCAGTCTTCAAGCCTCAGGTATATTGCATTCATTACCTCTTTCAGAGACGTGCATTTTACATAAATAGCTGAAAGGTGATTAGAATCCCTGACAGAACAGCATTTTATCTGGAATGCAACCATGAAAATACGTGCCTAAAACAAAAAAAAGGCATCCTACATCCTTTTCCTAATTGATTTAAGCTACAAAGACCAGCTTTAGTTTTCCCAGGGTGCAGGAACTACCAGGAAGACACAAATTGCATGTTTTCACATCTCCTTATAAAAACTCCCTGACAGGGAGTTGAAACCAGAGTTTTCTCTTTCTCAGATGTCCTACTCCTGTGAATGTCATCACTCAGCAGAAGCACACATCCTGCCACCTGATCATAAAAAACAGTTCTGTAACAACCCTCATTTCATGCTGCTGATTCCAGCCCACCATAAATCAGCAACACCACAAGTAATGTTGGAAATAATTGTCTGTTCCCGAGCTCCCCTCTTTTTATGGCCCAGGTGCCACACAGCTGTAGCCATATGGTAGACTACGTCCTATAGCAGTGGGTTATAGCAGAACCCCCGACAGTAACACTACCTGAGTACTCGGAAGCTTTTTAATGCTGCAAACTGGACAAGTGCAGCTTGTAGTCATGCAGTGGTTTTCCTAACCTTTAAAAACGTTATAAAAGGAATCAAGTCTGGCTTAAACCAAATCAACTGCTGATTCACTGAAATCTGCCTGGAAGTGCAGGAGGTGATCCCAGAGCTGATCCTTGGACAAGTCTGCTGGCGTGCTGCGCTCTGACCTGTCCTCCCTCCGTCAGTGCACCCTCTTTCTACCATCCAGCTTTTTTTTTTTTTTTTTTCCCTGAGCAGAGGTTGGTCGTACTGATTGCTGTCTGTGAAAATGAATTAGTGCAGCACAGCTAACATTTTGACTTCAGCTGCGTTTGACCTCTGTGTTCCTTAGCCAGGTCTTCCACAGCAGCTTTCAGGAATGTGTCTTGTTAAAGCACACAGGGCTGGGTCGTGCTGGCCCAGCACCACACTCCATTAGCAGCAGATAGCTCTACTTTCAACAACCACCAGGCACATCTCACACAAGAGGTTTAGTCCAAGGCTGCCGGAAGAGCCAAAACTCACCTGGTATCTTATTGCTGAGCACAGCATCAGCCTGCCAGCGGGAAGGACCAGGTGTGCTCCTCACCTCCCACCGTGGACACAGCTTACAGTTACCTGAGCAAGTCATGGCTCGCTACGGTCCCTGTCAACTGCAACAGCTGGCCATGCTAGTGCACTTCAAAAGGCAGGGTTTGGCTCATGTCCCTTCTCGGCTGCATGGGCCAAGAAACTCATCATCAACTGATGTGTGCTTCAGCTCCCAACTTGTAAACATAGAAATGTAACTTCAGGTCACAGGAAAACAAAAGAAGTAATTGAGTTCTGAGGCAGATCTACTTAGGTTGGAAAATAACGTAGAAATCCAGAGCAGAAATGTAGAAATGCCCAAAATTACTGGCTAAATAAAAGTGATTCAGGATATCTGATCATTTTTATCAGGTTGGCCCAGACGCACAATTGCCCATCTCCAATTACACCAAAAGGCCCACACTTCCTCCTTCATTAATGCACTTGAAGGATTTAATGAGTTACTTCATCAGGTTAATAAATCCCTTCAATAACTTTATTACACTTTGATGCAATTATTCAAGTGGTGCTGCTAACAAATGATCATCATTTATATTTCTTGACAGAATAACTTAGTTAATATATTTGGACCGTGAAATACAAAATCCATAAATAAACTGTGGGGACGACTGAATGTCTTTGAAGGAGTGGGTTTTTTTCTGTCTCCAGTTAAGGTAACATTGGAAATCCTCAGTCTCTTGTGCAAGTAACTTCAGACAAGTGCTAAGGAGAACTGCAGGAGGTTGGTGCCTCCTAGCAATGTTCTGCTTCCCACCGAGTACTTAGGAAGGAGGCGAGCTGCTGCAGGACATGTACCACAGTCTATAGGGAGGTGTCTTAAAATGTATCAGAAGGGACATAACCCATATTTATTTGTTCCAGCACTTTATCAGGTTTAAAATCCAGCTTCATAAAGGCTGTTCCATTTCTTGAGGTTAAGATCTTTGGCTAGTTTTGACAAGGTGCAGTGACACCATCAGAAAATAACATTATATTCTGGCAATTATTTTAAAACTAAATTGAATTGGTTGCCATGCCATTTGTTTTTCCTGTGGCATCACAGTAAATGACATCATCAACAGAATAACCTTAGGGGCAAGGATGTTTTCAGAATCTTAACCTTCGAATGGCCAGCAGTATTACAGCTTCCTATTACCAGAGTAATAATATTTATGGTAGGTAGACTGCAAGAATGGAACCGTACCATTTATTTACTTATACTTGATAGCCACCTCTGGCAAGAACAAATTTCCCATTAATCACCATCTTATCTCTGTAAGAAACAGTTACTCTCAAGGACATCTGTATTATTCCCTTTGTTTTATTAATACAGAGGATAGCACTGCTATGGATCATTTGACACTGAACTTATTTTCTAGATGTTCTTTTTTAAGGGGAGCTGAAATGCTTAAATAAAATAAACATTGATCTTTATTAATAAACAAATGACTTAGTTAAAACCCCAACCATAGCGAGGGACATGGGCATTGGAAATCTCTCTGAATATATTTTTATGTAAAGAAACTGCAAATCTATCTTTCTTTCTTCTGTTTTTTTATCTGCTGAAACTCCTGTTATGAATTCTGAGTTTCTCCTGGGAGTGCAGATGACCTTGTTAACATATGAGTGCCAGAGAAGCAGTGCCCTCCAGTCCAGGGAGCCAGGGAAGTGAGGCCAGTTTCCAAGCTCACATCTTTTATTACAAGATACATATTTCTCTTCCCTTCCGTATAGTCTTTAGCTAGCATTTTAAAAATTAAATATTATATTGAGCTCCAGGCTGATTTGTTTTTCTAATTTTTCAAGAGCACTGCATCATGTATTTTCATCTTTAAAAAAGAAATCAATATAGGCCCAGCAGGGGACAATATCAGACAGTCAAATTCTCTTTCATGTGAGAAAAACATTAGTGGAAAGACTTCCACAAGCTGCAATTTGTGGAAGTTTCTCCCAGTCAGTTCTGTTGAGTTTCCTAAACCAAGAGGGTCACAGATAAGCACCAGTCTCAGGGCAGCTTGGAATGACCAGGGCTCTTCCTGTTAGCAGTGGACTAACTTCTGCGCAATCTGCTTTGAAATAATGGAGCCACAGTTTCTCATTTCCTTTCATTTTGTCTCCAAGCGCCACGCAGAGCTCTGGGCAGCAAGGCCCTGTGATTGTGGAGGAGACACAAGCAGCGTTTAATGGCTCCTTTCCCGTGCAGCCGCCTCTCAGCTCTGTCTCGGTGAGTGGTAACTGTTGGCAGTGGGACCTGGTGATGCTTGTGTGTTTTAGATAGAGCAAAGCAAAGGGCTCTGCCACCTGCCAGCCCTGTGCCCCCTCTCTCTCCATCTGTCTCAGCCCAGGACACAGAGGACAGCCTCCACATGGGCTGTCCTGATCCACGCCGCAGGCCTGAGTGTCCTTTCCATGGAAACCAGAGACTGAAGACACAGGAAAGGAAAGAAAGAAGAGACCAGGTCCGTGCCCTCTATGGCACGATCACCACTCTTTGGAAGTGACCAAGTGCTGGGCAGGAAGGAGACAGACCCTGTTGTCCAAAAGCAAATGATTTATCTTGCAACAATGCAATCCTTATGCCAGAATGAGGTGGTTATACTAGTGGAAGGGGGACCCATTCATTTTAATTTGCTGTTTAATTAGCTGTCCAATACCATACAATGGTGAGACACTTGCTTGGATGGGATGAGCCACCTAATTGTCAGGTAAACACGCAGTCACGCCTGCCTCCTAAACTCAAAGGCTGCTCACACAGCAATTACTCTGGAGTCTGTCAAATGTGATTTAACTAGTAATTTTCTTGCAAAGTGAAAGCTGCTCTTTTAAATAAAGGACTCTATGCTCTGTCCTGCCCCTCTGCCACTGCTGGGTCCAAGCTATGCTGCTCCGGCCAAGGCTGCTGCCCAGCACAGCTGTCCCCTGTGAGATGTCAGGTGTGGGTAGGGTTGGCTGAGCCCCAGGAGCAGGGGGAGCCCCGCAAACCCCCCCAGTGAGTCTGTGCTGGTCTGGCAGGTTACAGTGACCCCGTGGATCCATGTGTGGCAGCGGAGGTGTAAGGATGCTCTTGGGAGGAACGCCAGCCATGCAGCTGGGTTTCTCTGACTCCAGCCAGTGAGCAGAGCCCAGCCTCAGGCACCCGTGCTCAGCTGTGCCTGCCCAGCTCCCCACCACCCTGCTGAGAGCTGGGACCCCCCATCTGCCGTAGGCACGGGCACCCTGACGGCCAGCCCCACAACACTGCAGCGAGAAATGCCCCGGGCAGGTGCTGCATTAGGGCTGGTTCATCCCTGACAGGGGCTTCCTTCAGGGATGACAAGAACAGCCCCACAGCATCTCCATCTTCCTGCATTTAAATGTTTGAGTTAATAACATTTATGGGGCAGCACAGAAAAATGAACTTAAATACATCATTTGTCATCTCAGGATACTGAATTACACCATTACTGAAAGAGATACAGAGAAATGTGTCTAATAATCAGAGTATATTTTGCACAATTTACTTTGCATTTTCCATATCTTGCAACAAGCACAGGATAGCGAGGCTTCTTAATGATCATAATATATGTGCAGAAGAGCAGTTCCCCTAGGGCTACTGATTAATCAGGGAAATACTCATTTGTTCTGGCAGAAGTGATGTGCATCTAGGCAGGGCAAATGATGAGCCCTAAGTGCATACAGCAGCCATCAGGGGCCAAAAGTTTCCATTCATTTAACTGATTTTCCCTCTAAGAAAAGAACACATTTTAGAACAGCACCAGGACTTAACAGCACTTGCTCTCCGCCCTAATTCCTTCAGGGTTTTGTTTGATAAAGGCATAAAGAGGCCCCACATTCGTTTTAAAGACTATAAATGTGTAAGAGTCAGCCTCCAAACTAAGACATCCCTGCTGCTTGCTTACAGCATTCAGGGGAGGACATAAGGTCTCAGCTGCAGTATCTGATTACTGTGTGAGGGACTTGGGATCGAGTTAGAAGATTTAAAGGATTTTTCATCAGCTGATCTAAATTCCTGCCTGTTTTTTTAGTACCGGAGAAGCGCTGCATGCCCACTGATTGCAGTCCTTCCTACGCTCCATCACAGTCAGATTCATTTTGTGGTTTGGCACAGCCGTTGCCACCTAGAAGTTTGCAACCCGGTGTTTGCTAGTAACCTCTGTGCTGTACACATATTTCTCTAGTGTTCATTTTCAAATTAGCCACAGAAAGGACAAACTAAAAGCAGATGTGTCATACTTTTCTCTGTGCGTTTGGAAGCTCAGTCATGGAAATATCTTTGTCAGATAAATGAATTCCAGGTCACTGGGATAAATAGATGCAATAAAATACTTGTATGTAGAAGAAACCTATACAAAAATGTGACCCAACAAACTCTTCAAGGAAATTGCCATGTAAGAGATCCAACTTTGAGGCTTACCTCAGGCTTTTGCCTAACATGATAGTTAGTACTTTAAATTGAAGAAAATGTGATGGGATCTTGTGATTTTTTTTTCCATTTACTTTCTCAATTTCATGGGATCAGCAAAAAGGCAAACAAATCTGAACTAATGCTGCGCTTTTGATTCCACCGCTGCCTGCACACACGACAGGGATCCTTTGGTGGAGAAAGGTGTACATGTCACCCTTCTTACGGGCACCCCAAAATTGCCAGAAAATGTGGATTTTTTGTCTTGTTTTCAACATGACACGAGAAGGAGAAAAACTAGAAATCAATGGGAAGGCTGAAACATAATTGGAAAACACTAGTTATTTAGTTTGGCTACTGATTTATTAATGCATTATAGTTACGCACTCAGGAATAAACCCTCACTTAAAAACGTTCTTCAGCTCTAGCTGGGATTATTTACAGGAAATAAAAACAGTTAAAGAATTAAAACGAAATCCTGCCTGTACTGAGTCAACAGAAATGTTGCCACTGACCTCATTAGGCCAGGTTTTACCCCCAGATATCTACAAAGAACCACAATTCTCTTGCAGTATGACTAGCAGATTAATATTCAACAACACCAGTTTATCTTTCCCTACAGAATCTTTCATTTTTATTCAGCTGGCCTAAAAGCTTTGCTCCACAAGTTTGTGTTTCGGTGCAAGACAGACGATGATCTGTGCTCCTTTTCAGGCAGTTTGCCCAACACTGCCATTCCCATTTGGCTTAAGCACCTTCTGAAATTATTATTTTGCCTCCATATCCCTTATAACAATTTTTTTTTTTCCTCTGAGGTATCTGCTTTCTCAGCAGCAAGTTTAAGGCATTTCAGGCTACAGAAGAACTATAAAATTAACACTGTGCTTACATGGATCATAAAGAACAAACTCCTTTAACCCTGTCCTTCAAAAACCCGTAAGCTTTTGCTGTACTTCAGCAACTCACCATATGCTTTTGCAAGGAACATTTTGCACCTGCGACCACAATACAGGAACAACGCCAGCTTTGCAGGAGAAAACATTAACTAATTTACACAAAGCCTTAGGTGGTCTATTAGCCCTGCATAAAAACAAGAACATGTAATTACTGGATCCACAGACAGAATTAAATTTGATTGACTACAAAGAAGCAATGAGTGAAGCAATTAACGACAAAGCCGAAGTAAACTCGTCTGATGGGGACCCCGTGGCCTGGCTGAGTGAGGCTGACAGCACAGCATCTACCTCTGCCCTCCTGAGAGACCTGTCCACACCAAATCTTCAGCTCACTGCAAACAGTTAAGCTCCTGTCAACAACGCGGTTCAGCTGTCTACTGAAAGGTACAACCTGATAACCCTAAAACCAACTCAGCACAGTACTAGTCTTCCAGCACTGTTAATTTTGTCAAATCATTCTTTGTCCTGTGTTTCTGGACAGGGATAGCAGCTACCCAAGGTGGATGCTCCTCCGCTGGGGGAGGGTACGGCGTCGCTCACTGGAGCACCACATGCCCAACTGGGCAGCACAGCAGATGCTGTCCTGCGAGCGAGATGGAATAGTTGCCCTGGTAGGCTTAAATTCATTAAGATAATTGCGACTGGTCAGAGTCACAGGTGCACAGTTAAATTTAGGATGGCAAAACCCATCCAAAAGAAAAGCATCTCCACTTTCCATCTCCCCAGCCACGCAGGTTAATTGCAAGTATTTTGCCAGCGCCTGCGGTAAGGCAAGAACCTGGGGTGTTTCTGTCGCAGCTTCCGTCCACAATTTGATTTAATGCCCTCTATGAGCAATTGCATCTCAGTGCTTGTAATCAGAAAATGTCATAAAAGTACCTGCTGCCTGGTCCAACATCTTTTGGCTTTGACAGTTCAAATTTACAGCTTTAATTCAGGAGTCTGGAAGCCTGGTATTTTGTACATACAGTGAGTGAAGGGCTGGGGGAACAATATTTTATAAAATGTTCACCTGTGTTCAGTGACCCATGGAGGATATAACCCCTCAGACCTTGTGAAATGACTTGCAGACAAATTCACAGTCCAGACTGTCCAGTTGCAAATTACAAAGCCCCAGTTAAACCCCTGTGTGCCTGGATGTACTGACTTCAGTGTTTTGCCTCTCTGTAATAGAGTTGAACTTTCAGCAGCTTAATTGAACATGTGCTCAGCTGGGTTCTCCCAGCCTTTTGTAAGATCCTCTCAAGCCTGATTTCTTGATCACGTATACAACAAGCTGCATTTCAAAACTGTTTCCTGTTCTGACATAACTTTTTTCCTAACAGAATTACTTTGCTGAGGGATGGAGCAGCTGAAATACACAAACGATTATCAGTGAATTCACCATCAGCACCTGAATTGCTCTTGCTGCTTTTTGGGCAACTTCAGAGGAGTATGAAGCTCCCCCATGGCTGCGAGATGTGGGTGATGCAGAGGGCAGCCGCACCTATGCCATGTGCTTGTGTGTCGTGGGCTGAGGGTCTGCCACGGCTCCGGGTGTATTTGGCACCCTCACTGAAGCCTCAGCCTGACACCGAGTCAGAAAAATTAGCTTCCTCTCTCTGGACTAAAATCAGCAGGATTTAGGGGTTTAAGTTCTGACCTCTGTCGCCTGCCCCTTGCAACATTTCCCTTATCAGCATTGGCACAAACCCTTTTTCGAGGGGTTTCTGCCTATTTCAGCTCCAGGGCAGCTCCAGGGCCAGGCCTGGGATAGCTTGAATGCTGAGGGTGGGTTACATTTGGTGTGCAAGAAAGACAGCTTTCTGTAGCAATGGTGACTGGACTTCCCAGGTGTTTGTCTGCATTTGCTGAACTGGTTTATCAAATGCTGTGCAGGTGTTACTGTGCTGAGCGCTATCATAGATGTGGAAGGCTGACACGGTAAGTCTAGCACAGCCCTGGGTTGCTAAAGACTGAAAGAGGCTGTCAAGGAGAAATGTATAGATAATTTCACCGATTTCAGGAAAGATCAGACCCTTTCTCTCAGTTCTGTTATCTATATCTACGAAGTCTCAGGACATAGCATCTAGAGAGTAGCATTGATCAAGACACGATACGCCCTGAGTTTATTGGCACAAGACTGGCTGGGACACGCTGGTGAGAGTGGGACAAGCCAGAGGGGTCACAGCCCAACCCGCACACCTGGACCAGCGAGGAAGGAGCCGGGAAGGAGATGGGACATGCCCCGAGCATCCACAGCAGGAGGAGGAAAGTGTCCTTCAGAGAGAGTGTGATCTGCCTGGTCCTCACAGGCAGGTGAACCAGGCAGCTCGCTACACGGGTGCAGTGAAGGCAGGCACGAGCGTGTCTCTGCAGGCAGGGACTGTGGCTTGCTTTCTGCAGGACTCAAGATATATTTCACACTAACGGCACAGCTGCAACACAGAGCTAAGTGCGCCCGTATGAAAGGCACTGACACACAACCACTGCTTGGGAGACACTAGACAAAACAGCTACAGGATTTCCTTCAGGAAAAGACAAGCTATGCATGCGGCTGTGGTGCACAGGACAATGTCACCCTGCTGGGCACAGCGGGTTGGCAGGAACTGAGTAACGAAGCGTTAAGCAGAGGTGAAGGGAGGCAGCACCCCAGCCGTGGCCCAGGCTGATCCCCCATCACGGGGGGCAGGCCAACGTTGACACTCCTGCTCCTTTTGGCATCCAATTTAAGTCCCGGGTCTCTGTTAGCACGGTGTTCCCAGGGGTGATGTTTGGGGCTGTTACAAAGTGCAGGCACGCCAGCATTGCAGAGGTCCCCGATCCGTGCTGTACATGCCGCTGTTTAATGAGGCCTGCTGTCATTACAGCAAAACCACTCACGGACTTGCCTTAAAAAGCCTCTTATTTATAGTATCATAGATTACCTTAATGTCTTTTTACTGGGAGGTGCTTTGAAATACCGTGCAAATATTACAAAATGGTCCCGAAATAATGGGAATATAAAGAGAATCTGACAAGGAAAAGGTAAATATTGGATGGAGGCGAAAGCGTTTGTTGAAATTTGCTGAAATCTTCAGCAAAAGGGTATTTTTATGAAAAGTATGGAGTTCTGAGCTGAGGTTTTACAGTATATCTTGCACATGGGACTCAGTGCAAGTGTGTACTCTGGCACAAACTCCTGATGGAGAGATCTCTGTGTGAAGTGTAAAAATTAGGAAGAATTTTCTCCTATCAGCAAAACTACCTCACAACCAACACTACAAAGCAATGCTATTATTCACCCATAACATTCAGGAAGCAAGAGTTACTTTCTCAGGCAGTGTCTCAGTTTTCAAGGAGAATGTCAAAAACCTGTAGTGATATCCAGTCCTCTTTAAAGCTTTACATAACCCTGACTATAATTTAATCTCTCACCTATGCCACCTCACTCTGAAGTTTTCCTTCTCACTGAGTTTCATGTGTTTTCTCTCCGCTCTGTTTTACACGTGCTGCTCTCCCATGATTTACCCAGAATTATCTGACTTCCACTGACACATCAAACTCCTTTCATCCTTTCCATCAAATTTCAATGCCATCCTCCTTTTTTTTTTTTTTTTTTTGTCAAATATAGACTAAACTTTTGTACTGTGTCCATTTTTGTTTTGCTTTGTTTTGTTTTATGGCATTAGTTTTAGTTTGTGCTTTAATCTGTGGTGGAGAGATGGAAAATTTGATTTGCACCAACCTCTGTGTGTGTTAGTGCAGGCTTTCTCTTGCCAGATAAACATAGCCTAGATGAGCCCTCCATGAACTATAGCTATGCTTTCCCTCTTTCCCTGTTTGAACAAGAAAAATATTTGAAGTACCTATCTGGTGAATAAAGGAGATAACCGGAGCATGATGATTTAAACCTGGCCAGGTCCTCATGTTTCTACAGTGGATAATTACAGGTGGAATCTTAAATGGAAATGTGTTAATCAGAGTAGGATCTGCTGCCAGTGCTCTTCCCATCAAAACTCAAAAAGCGGCAAGGAAATGAAGCAGTAATGACAGGGCTTGCATTTGGCCTCTAAATCTTTTTTTTCTTAGGTATCCATATTTTAATGAAATTTATATGCTTTTTAGTGTAGGAGACATTTTGATCATCTTAAATACAGTCTCTAACTAAACATTCTGTAATTAAACTTCTTGGTTTATCTATGCAAAGTTCCAAGGAATTAGAGCAAGCCTTATTCCTCCAGGTTAAGCCCTACTTTTTAACTTAAAGACACAATATCTAAGCCCAGGTTTTACAGGGGAGGCGTGGGAGCAGAAGGATGTCCCTACGCCAGAGAGCCCCCGTGGAGCAGAGCAAAGCAGAGCCTAAGCCATGTGTGCCATGACAAGGCCGACGGGCTGGACGTGCTCAGCAGCCCACATGCCTCTTGACCCGGCTCGGTTCGAAGCTCTTGCCCCTCTTAACTATTTAACTCATTTACTTTTTCTCCAACCTTTGATGACATTCCCATGTGGGATGTGACATTTGTGAGCCACAGATTACTTTAATCGAAAAAGAACACTCTGGAAAACATGCACAAGACACAAGCATATTTGAATCCCTTCATTCTCACATGCCAAAGTATAACATTGCCTTCCAGAAAAATACCTTTTAAATAATAATTTTAATTAATTTGTGGAGGGTCTGGCTCCTGTTTTACGGACAGATGTATGCCATGCTTCCTTTTCTTTGCTACGTGTGTGAAACATCCATTATTTTTCCATGACGTAAATGATCTAATTTCTGTTGCTTTCCCTGCAACACAGTGCCATGTTCATTCCTCCTTCAGAAATTTCAGAAAGAGAAGCAATTTGTAAGAATGACAAGAAAATGGCTTCTCATCTGTGTACACCACAGCAATCCGACACACAGAAAGAGGCTCTGGTGGGGTTCACAGATCCTAACTCCCACCGAGTTTCAAGCAGTCCAGATTGAAAAAAAAAAAAAACCAAACAAAAAAAAACCCCCACCACACATTGACCAATTTGATCGTAAAGATTCTAATTCAGCACAGGTTAATTGAGAAGTCAGATTTCCTGCTATCACTTCTGGAGAGGAGGGAGATAAGCGAACACAATGACTCTTTATCAACAATATGGGGACTTCATTTAAAGAGAGAGCATTAGGTTACAGGCTAGAAGATTAGTAGCAATCAGACTGCTCTCAGAAAAGAAAATGCACTGGGTAATAAAGATAGAAGGCATGAAGCTGGATGCATAGAAATGAGGTTTGATGCCAAATATTACGGGTCAGATCTGAGCTATCTGTCAAGTTGGCACTGATCACTGCCGATGCACAATTATTATTATTCACCTGTGATCAGGTCATTTACCACTATCAAGTCAATGGCTCCTCCCACCCATTCCATTTGTTAATGGCGTTTTAATGAAAAAAACCCCTCCATCTATTCTCTCTTTGCCATCGCTAACCATTATATAATAGTACATAATAGTATATGAAATACATTTACTTTTTCCCAATCACCCATAAAAAGATATCAGCTGTTATTCTGTTCTTTAGCCACAACCCCATAAATCTGAGTGTAGTTCTGCCTTTAAAAGTGGCAGGCTTATTTTTCCTTTTTTCTTTGTGTGCCATGTGTTTTCCATACCAAAAAGTGCCTGTTTTGTTGCAAGTGACAGAAGGAGAATTTAAAGGGATGCTAAAGGATCATAAAGACTCCCCTCTATCCAATCCCAGGCATGCATTCGCCTTATTGTTCTGCTGACTAAAGAATTAGAAACTATTAATATTGTCTCTGCTGGCAGGTCAGAAAAATACTTATTCTGTAGACGAGTAGATTAATCCAAAGGGGAAAATAACCCTGCACAGCCCTGCAAAAGCTGGCTGTCTAACCAATCCGTTTTTCTAAACCCAGATGTTTTCAATCGTTTAAGTGTTAATCTCACAATACTTCTTTTTATGCCTAGTGAAATGATTTCAACATGTATTAAACCACTGAAGAATTCATATAATTAGCGCAGTTACTGTTCTTTATGAAGGAGCCTTTCGAATGAAACCCTGTCTGTGAGTTTGTCAGTCATAGGCTCACATTAATTATCCAAGGCACGTTAGGACCTCTTGCCATTAGCTTTTTTGATGGGCTCTGGATACTGCCCGACTTTGGCTACTCTTTTCAAAGAAACTTCTAGTGAAATCAGAGGCAGTATAATACTAGTTAACTCATAACTTAAATGCTGGCATTCTTCTCTAATGAGAACCTGAATAAAGCGAGATTTAGGCTTCAAAGAAAATGATTGAAGGGTTTGGTCTAGGGAAGACACAGAGCACTTGTCCCCTCTGCATGAGGGCAGGGAATTTCTGATGCTCGGTGCCCTCCCTCGAGAGACGATCTGAGCAAAACAGTTACACTACAAAGCAGTTAATACAGCATTACATCCAGTGACTAACTGAGGTTCCTGGACAGACCAGGAGGAGCGGGCAAAGCCCGTGATGGGTATGGAAATCGGGTTTGCAAATGAAGGCACTGGAATCCAGCCTCTGGGATTTACTCCAGCAAAAACTGGGTAACTATGAAATGTAGTTATATTTAGCCATTTTTTTTCCTGAAAACTGGAGAGTTTTTTTTTTCCTTCTTACACACACCCCTCTTAGTCTTTTCTTGGCATGACTTTGGTCTCCTCTGATAAAGAGCCGGTTTGAAATATGACAGCTAGGCTGTGAGCTTTAAGCCCCGACAGGTGCTGATGGGCTCTGCTATCTGGGCTCACTGTGTGAAGAATAATAGCTTGTGAAAGGAAGGTTACAAATAAGGTCATGAAGCAGCTCGGAAAGCCTTGCATTTCATGTCAAGGATCTTAAAGGTTATTGGAGGGCTGCAAAAACTTTCCTCCGGGGCTGCTGACTGACAGATCAGTGTCATGATTATAACCTGATTTTGATAAATCATGTTGATCTACCATTTGCAAAAGGCTTTAAGAGCCCTGTTGGCAGGTCATGAGCTCCTGTGAAATACTAGATCAAATCCACAGGAAGAAAATAAACCCAGCTTATGCCTTCCTCTATGTCCTGCTGGCATACATAGTGCACAGCAGCTGGCCCGTGCCATCCGAGAGCAGGACCTGGAGCTTGAAGTGATGCACTCAGGGGAGCCTCTTCCAGTTTTGTGAATCTCCACAGACATTCCAGTTCCCTAAGGGCCGTTTAGCCCCTGAATCTTTAAGCAAAGTCCCTTTGCCTAACAAGCGGGCAGTAGATTTCGTCCGTGGGAACTGCCCGGCCGAGAATACGTGCAGTTGCAGGCGTCTGTGCTTACCCACACGGGGTGAGGGGTTTCTCTTGGGGCTTAAGGATGCTTCTTTTATAAGTTTGGTACGAAACAAGGGAGAGGAATCAGTTTAAAATTAAAATGAGGATTTTTCAACTTGTCCTTAATATTTATAAGGCTCTTTTTGCCTTACAGTCAAATCCTCAAAGAGAAGATGGAAAGCTGCTCATCCTTATTTCTTGTGCCTTTAGTTCAGCTTCTCATTGTTTATACTACTCTGAGGAAAATAACTGTTCTGGAAATGCAGTCATTTATAAAATCCAGCCTACTAAGCCTTAAACAGCAGAGACATGCCCTGCTATGTTTGTTCCTTTGTTGTTGCTATGGCATTACCACACATTTTTCCATGTAGGAAAGGAAATCCCATGGAGACCAGATAATAAAGGCTTGAATTTCCAGGGCATAGTGTCCGTCTCGCCTCTTGACCTGCTTGACACCCTCTTTCACCAGACCTGCCTTCACTGAATCCAAATAAACAGCCAGCCATCAAAGGAAATATTTTAAAAGGATTGCTCATGGTTAGCCTTGATGAAATATACATCGGGAAACCTGCATTTTAATCACGTTTGAGTTCTGCATTTCAAAAATGGTTTTGTTTAACTACATCAGACTTGTCATTCAGGGAAGTTTCCTTCCGTAGGATGCCTGCATTTAGAAGTCAAGTTAACCAAACCCAAACAAATTTCCCAGGAGGCTGTAAGAAGCCAGACAAAGCATCTCACACACTCAGCGTCTGACCTCCGCGTTCTACCAGGTGTAACTGCCTGCTATCTGCAAGAGTCCGAGGTGCTGCATGTCTGCACAGCATCACCCGTTCCCAACAGGGTGTCATGAGGTTTCACCAAAGTATCATCACTGCATGTTGCCTGTTGGGACAACCTTGGCTTAGACTCTCCACTTGACTTGACGCTAATTTACAAAGATTAATCCTGTGTCCTAGCCAGTCTGCTCTGCCTGAAGGCCCCGATCATTTTGGGTTGCACGGGATTGTTGTGCCTTGTTTTATCTTAGAAACAGCTATTTCATGGTGTTACCTGAAATTACATTTTGCATATGTGCTAAAACCGATGTGTTGATGATAAAAGTTTTTAAAACACCCTGGGGCATTAATCTTACGTGATATTTCATTCAGCCCAATATACAAGGTAGTTGTCCTACTCAGTACTATCAATCTTGAACTCATTTTAATGTATATCTAGTTGTAATTTAAGTGTCACCTGTTGTAGTTATTAGGGAAGAATGTACAGTTCACAACTGACCAAAGAGCAATTTTCTCAGACTCGGAGTTGTTCTGGTACAAATTGGCATGGTGGATTTTGGGCCAAACTTATTTGGCTTCATTTGTTGTCTGTCTTCCACTGCTGTAATTTTTGTGTGACATAATTGAAAGGCACTGGCCCAGCCATCCAGGCATATTACAAGTGCCTCGATTCCTCTCATCTTTCAAAACCACATATCCATGTTGCCTGTAGGATATTGCAGCCAGAAGACAGAGCCAGGCAGCACCCGATCATCTGCCACAGGCAACGTACAGCTTGTGGCCTTCCAAATTCTTCAGACAACACAGAAAAATAAACAACAGCCTTACAGTCTTAATGGACTTTTAATGGATTTGATGGATTCTGCATCGGCAGTTTCTAATGGAACATCTAAAGAGGAAACTTTCCCTTCCCATAGAGATTCCTGGGAGAATGTGAACGGACAGTGCAAAGGCTTCTATTTGCAATGCTTTGATGCTGCGCAACAGAACTCAATGGCAAGACTCAAAAGTCTTCGTTTCCTCTGAAAAGTCATTGAGTTTTCAGGGGATAGTAACTGAGCTGTGTTGGTGCCACAGGCTTGTCACGTACCACAGCAGGCAATAGTGGCAAAAAGCACCAGTAAACCCCGTGAAGTCTGTGACCTCCTTGATCAAGGCCATTTAATTTAACTCCCCGGAGCTGATGAGGAGAAGGTGCAGAAACTGGGGCTCGAAGTCTGCTCCCATGCCCAGAGGGAGGCTGAGGTTTTAGATGGGGAGTTTTTCTGCAGTTATCAAAAACAGGACAAAGCCTAAAATTCCTCTGTTGAATCCAGATAGGCAGAAGTGGTAATACATTCCTTCTAGTCACATATCCTTGACTTTGTTATTTTTGCATAATCTTTCAACATCCAACTATGGATAAATAAATTGGTTTACAAACCAGAAAGTAAATCACCATTCACCGCTGAGCTACTATTGTGCCTCTTATTTGTAAGGCAGCTTTCAAGCTTGTTTTTTAATCAGTTTGGCTTGACATTTTGTTTTCCTACTATTATTTATGAGCTGTATCTTGTGAATGGATTATGTAAAATAGTTTAATTCCAGTTGTTGCAATTTCTCAGATGCCATCGCACAGAAGCTTGCTTCGAGTAGAACACTCAGGTCCAGATTTGGTTCCCAGTTGTGCTGATACAAATTAGACCATCATCCACTGAGATCAAAAGGGCTTTCCTCAGATTTAAAACCATTCTAAGCATTTAAGAAAAAAAATCTGAGCAATGCTCGTCTCAGAGTGAGCAAAGGCGCATCACTGCCTCTCAGCAGCACATTTCACAGATGGGGTTAACCCACTTACCCAATGTCCTCAGCTCAGTAACTGAACCTGGTGATTTTTGTTGCAAGGAATTAACTGCACTCAGCTGTGACTCGACTGCTTTTGTTAGAATATGGCAGAAACGTGGATGGGTGGATTTTATAACATTTGCTTTCTAAGATTTTGGATGCATCAGTCACTTTCAAGCAACTAAAGCCTCAGTGGCTAATTAAAGTGAGCACATTAGTCCTCTTCTGATGGCAGGTGTTGGCTCTTCTCTGTGGAAGAGCAGGCTACCACTGTAGCAAACCAGCAGCTCTTAACCCTTGGCATGTAAAAACTATCTCCAGATGCCAAAAACTGTGCCAATTATTACTCTCCGTTTCACAGATCCCTGATCTCTCGGCGTCTGACTTCACACCTGAGCGTGGTACAGAGAACGTGTGAAAACAAAGAGTTCTGTTGCTAAGGAGCAGTTGGTATGTATTTTTGCTATTTATTTCGCTATCCTAAATGATAGTTCATTTCTCAGGATGGAGTATGCGACGTGGCCCGCAGCAGTCGTCACGCAAAGGAGGGAGAAAGAACAGTAACTACAAGTTTCTGCTGCGCATCGGCTTGCTCGGGTTACTGCTCCAGGGCTGCCTGTGCTCGGGGCGCTTGGTGAGGTGCCCGGTTCCTGCACGCACCCGGGGCGTTGTCAGAGCCCGGCCTGGTGCCTGTGGGAAGGGCAGCCTCTGCTCTGCCCCTTGCAAGCCAAACTGGTTACCGGTTTCATCTCAGCACACAGAAAGAGGTATAGTTAATTTGTATGACACCGGCGTGACAGCAGAGAGCCGTGAAGATGATGGACGTTGCCAAAGCCATCGCAGGGCAGTTTTTCCGCAGATGACTGCAAAGGCAGTGCCAGGCAAAAGGCACACACAGCTCTGTGCCTGTCAACGACTCGGTGACAACCAGAGTCATGCAGACTGCATGTTTGCAAAACTCCAGCTCCCTCGTTTGAAGAAGCGCCTCTCAGCTGAGTGATGCAGGGCTTTCCAGGCTTGCCTGGGGTTGCGTTCAGGCGAGGAGAGCAGGCAGGACCTGCATGGCCCAAACTGACGCCTGAGGCTTCAGAGCACATGGCCAACGAGTTTTGCTGGTGCTCTGCTGGACCCAGCACCTCTCCCTGTTTGAACAGTTCCCAAAGACCAGCCTTTTCTGGGAGCAGGGAGTAATCCTGCGCAAGGTTTTTTATCCTTATTTAGAAAGACATGTTATTCTACTAGCATACCATGCTAGGCATGATACAGTTTAAATGTTCTTCACTGGTTACAAATGTGACCTTCATTAACTCATCTTTGTGTGCCTCGATCTACAGGAACAGCTCATTGCATTTTCAATTTAATTTAATTTGAATGATAATTTAAAAGTTGTTTGATGCAAATGTGACCATCTGCATCCTCACAGCTGACAACAGTTTTTAAAGATGAGTTTGCTGGCAGGGGTGGGGGGAGAGCTTGATGGAGAATAACAGCCAGGGGCTTTGCAAGGTGGTTTTCTGCGGAGTGTGGAACATCCCAGGAGCAAGCTGTGAGTACCTGGGGGCTGAGCAGGGAAGAGAAGCTGAGCCAAGCAGTTGGTTGTTACCCAAGTTGTATGTGACCATTTAAGTGTGAAGCAGTGATCACAAGTCATCAGACCATCACAGCTGGTGGTACTACTTGTTTGCCCCAACAGACCAGCTGCAACACAAACCAGGTGGGAGCTTAAACTGCTGGGAAAGGCTGAGCCAGGTTCTCTGCTGCCTTGTGCCTGGCTCTCTGGTGCCTAGCAAAGACACTGCCTGTGGCTCTTGATACAGCTTTTATTTCTGTCAGCAGCAACGCTGTCCTCAGACTAAGAGCTCATGGTGACTTTGATGGGGTGGGGAGATGGAGAACAACTTCTCTTGCTTTGCTATGACTACATCTAAGCTGTAGGTTTCTGGGAGCAAGTGCCCGCCTGTTACTTCCCCCTGCTGTGCATCACAGTCCTGGATGCTTGTGGACAGTAAATAACAGTAATGGTAACAGTGCTGATGGCTGATTGTTCACTGTTACTACTTGGGTGCCAAACTTCGAATAACTTGATGAAACTGAGACCCTGAAACGTTACACAGACTTTTCTGGAACTTGGTCGGGGCTGACTACTGACTTCCTCCTGAAGTAATATGATAAAATGGGCTCTGTGTCCAAACCAAGCTCTTGAAAAGGAGCCAGAGGAACCATTTTGCCCCTAATGCTTCTCTGCTGGCAGCTTTGGTCAGGTAAGGATGGAAGTGGAGCTCCTTGCCGAGCCCTCACTCCGCTGTTCAATGCTTCTACCTGCACCCCAGGGAGCAATGCTTGGAGACTCGTGTCCCGTGTGGCTCCAACAAAACCTTTGTGAACTCCACTGGAAGAGCTAGCAAAGGGAAGGAAGCTGGGGAAGAAATTAAATCACTTTATCCTGTACCCTGGAAGATTTCTGTATTTCAAATAATGCTTTTGTTGGCACCTGTGTGCAACAGCCATTGCGCTGGTGCTCATGGGAATGTGGTTGAAAGCTTTTAGCTAAATTTGCAAGCATCATCTCCCCTGCCACTGCAAATCTGGATGAGGGAAATGAGGAAAATGACCCTGTCTAATAAGGAGTGGTTGGGTTAGCATTGCCTGTGGCTCAGGAGACCTGGTTTTAATTCCTAATACAGCTAGTACCTGAGAGGCTGAATTCTCTCTTCCGTTTTTCTAGTGAAACTCGAGCATTACCACTCCTGCAAGATCAGACCATACCCATCTTTGCTCTATTTTGGGGGTAGTACTGTGTGCTGCTGTCATCTCAAAAGCAAAAAATAAGTGTGTCCTACTTCAGCACAGTGGAGCTGTAAGTGTGGTCTATGTCAAAGCGCTACTGAGGAAGACAGATCCCTTAATATAATGAGCATGAATGTTATAAACTGTAGAGTTTATTGTCTTAAATCTAGGAACTGGATGAAATATTGTTGGAAAACCATCACAGCAGCTTTCTGTTGCAGAGGCTTAACTATTGGTACATTTATCTAACTCCCCCCCCCCTTCATTTAAAACCATGTTTCCTGCTATTTCTCTTGTGCTTCCTAAACTGGGACATGAGAGATCACAGCTCTGACAGCAAGAGCAATTGCCTAGAACTCCCCATACAGCTCCGCTGTCTTACTGCCTCATGTTTCAGGTGCCTTTGAGAGCTGTGTTAGTGGTCACTCGGGAATACCAAAGCTTGGAGTTACTTGTGTGGCTGCATCTTAGGTAGCCAGATACACAAATAACTCTTAAAACTTGGTCCTATTTGAAGTTCACCTTACGAGCAGTCTGTCAGCATCCCTGGCTCTCTGTCTGACAGTAGAAAACTACATGTAGCAACCTGATTTCTGATGGGTATCTCCTGCTCTGCAAATTATATTTTAACTGTATTCACGGGCATTAAAAAAAAATTATTTAAGTCAGCTTTTGGAAACACAAGAGAGAGGTCCCTGGTTTTCTTAAGAGAGATCGGAATGAGTAAATAAGGTGAACAGAGAAGCTGAGATGGTGGTTGGGAACAGAAGCTTTAAATTGCAACTGTAAGGCTGATTTCTGATCCTTCTGCTTTGTGTCAGTATTGCTTCTCACCAAACCCATTAGAGAAACACTTAACAGAAAAAGGCACCCCCCCCCGGGAGAGCCTTCCACCTCCTGTAGAGATTTGGAAGAAAGCTCACATCTACCCATTAGAAAAAACTACTTTTGGCTTTTTAAGTTCAAATTATGTATCCAAACAACATATGCTGGAGCTGAACACAGTCTTGCTGGGAGGGGATTTGCCAAATCTAAGGCTGCTCTAGCAATAAATAATAAACCTAATTAGGCTCCTTCCCTCTGGAGCACCCAATTTTGTGATAGTGATACAACAGGGCATCAGAGCCTCTCTTAACAGATACTCAGAAGAGCGTTGAAGTGTTTAAAAAAACCAAAAACACTCTTCTTGAGAACAGCCAGTTATAGACAGTCACATTATTTGTGGTTGTATTTTCCTACCACTGTGCATCAGCCCCTTCTGAAAAAAAAAAAAAAAAAATTAAAAATTAAATTAAACAGCAGCTGGTCTGACTACAGTGCATTGCTATGCAAGACAGAGAAAGCAGCTATTTTGTACAAATACTGATTGCAGTGTGAGAAAACGACGGACACTCTTTATTTTTCTCACAATACTTAGTTTCCTGGTATCAAACATCTCTTTGATAGCAACCCTTATAGTTTGGCTTTCAAGAGGCAAAACCACTTTAACTGGTGTGTTAGAAGGACTGCAGATTTCATCTGTCACTGAAAATCCTTCTGTGCTTCCTCTACAAACACACAAACATCAAATGGTGGAACTTTTCCAAGGCTGTCAGCTCAAATATCCTTTTCTGGCTTGGAAAGATGCTTAAAATGGGAAGTTTCAGAAACAGAGATGAGAGGACTCATGTTTCACCTTCTTCACAACTCCCACTACATGCATTGCCCCTTGCTGGTAGTTCAACTGCAAGGCTGGGAATTCATCTATTTTTTCCCCCTGGATCTCTAAGCCTTGGCTCTTCCCTCTGCATAAACCTTGAAACCAGTCAGAGGAAACGAAGGGTGCTTTTCCACCGGCAGTTCTGCCAAGCCCAGTTGGCAAGCTTGTCCCATCAACCGCAATACTGGTGCAAGGGGGGGCTGTTAGTGCCTTTGTTGTAGGAGCATTTTTGCACCGCTGGGGTAGGAACCCCCCAACAGCTTGGTAGCTGAGCCCTTTCCCCCTTGTGTCCTCATAAATTAAACATAACGGCTGCCGCCCGCTCCTGCAGACAGCCGAATTCTAATAAATCATGTAAATAGAGTCTCGGAGATTCACTGCCCTTTATTTCACTTGAGTCCCGTAACTCAGCTGTTAATTGGATCTGAGATAAAATCTATTTTACCGCATGTTCCCTAAGCAGGACTCTGTAAAGTCCTCTTCAGAATAATAACCTATAGCATCGCCGCCTTTGTTTTGCTCCTCTCCGGCACCGAGGAGGAGAGCAGAAAGGCAGCGTGGCCAAGCTCAAGAGAAAATTTCTCTCCTCGTGGCTCTGTCAGGCTGCTCCTGTGTGGCCATCAGCTCCCAGCCACCCGTGTCCTAGTGAGGATTCTCACTGGTTTTTGCAATGCCAACACCAGGCTGCTGCTGCTTTCAGTCCCAAAGCAGCGGCTTCCAACGGGCCCGGCAAAGCCTAACCCCTTCGGAGCAATTATACGTGGCTGTTCTAACTAGCAAATGCTTTATCCTTACAGTAAGCTTGTTTTTCAGAAAGATCTTAGAAAGTTCTGGTGGTTTAATTGCTGTAAAGCACCTTTTCAGCTGGGAGTTTCATCGATGAAACAGATGTGGGATGTACAACCAAAAGGCATTTGGAGTTGTTTTTTTTTTCTTGGGGAAGGTGGAACCCAAAATCTTCTGTTTGCTTCTTGCTTTCCACTAATTCCAACACTGAAGAAATTTCAGGCCTTTTTAGGATAGCTGTTTAAAGAAATTAATAAAACCCACACCTATGGAACTGAGGCGAGCTTTTGTTTTAAGTATTTTTCACTCCAAATTGAAATCCTAAATATTTTAGCGAGAAGATTTGCTGCAAGGTCTCTTGTCTGGAAATTGCCACTCCTCCGGTCCTGTCCTGTCCAGAGCGGGTGGCATCTGCTCAGGATGGAGCACCTATTCCCTGCAAAGCACCTGCCCCGCGCCTTGCTGCGCCCACCAAGGATGGAGCGCAGAGAGATGCCCTTCAGCCAGCACCACGCAAAGCCACAGGCTTGCGCAGGTCACGTCAGCTAAGCTCCAGTGCTTTGGCTACTGATTTTATTGTTTATAGACCCAACCTGAACCAGTATCTAGGAGCAACAGCAACATAATTAGCTTTGGCAATTAACACTGCTTAACTGAAGCTGCTGCAGGACCAAAGGTGCTTTTTTAGACTGCAGCAGCAGCAATTAGTGTTTCATTAAAGTAACAAGCCTAGCTTGGCTGCTGAGCCTGCCAGAGTCTGTTGATCTAATTTTGGGATCCGTCAATAAACCCTAGGGGCATTAAGGTGAGATGGATCCAGACTTTCACCACCACGTTTGAAAAGCCTGACTGGAAAGGCACGGGAAGATTTTGTCTTTTCTTGGTTAGTTAATGGTCATCTCAGAGTAGGTGTGAGGTGTCACCAGGCAGCACCAACTGCAAACAAAGCCGGTGGGTGCAGTCGCCTTTGTACATCCCAGAGATTGAAACTGGGGCCTCACGGGACCCTGGGAGGCAGAGATGGTTCAGAGAGGCTCCTCCACTTCCAGCTTTCAGGTTCTACCTCCAATTTATTAGTGAAGAAAGTAGAAATACTGTTATCTGTACCCCCAAGCAAACATCCTTTTTGTTAGTTTTCTGAAGAATATACTTCTGCGCCAACTTCACATTCAGTTCTTTGGCTGATTTCTGTTTGAAAAATAATACATGTGTTGGGAAACATACTTTTGGGTTGTTGGGTTTGGTTGTTTTTTTTTTGAAGTGTTGCCCGCAGCTGTGGCTTGGTGATTTGTTGACCTTAAAGCTGAGGTCAGTTCTGCCTGGAGAGGGGAAGGAGCTGCCACACACAGCCAAGTGTCAGTGCTCAGGGTCAGAGTGACCAGGTTAGTCACTGCTGGGCATCCATCGGGGAGTTCGGATGGGAGAGGTGCATTATATGCACATACAGCTTTCTGGTGCCAACTTTAATAACCCATTAGCTGTGATATTCACGTCTCGTGAAAGCATTTTTTTGGATGCTTTCATTATTTTGCATCCATGAGATGAATTAGTGACCTTCAACAGTTTGTTAAAATCGTTCCAGATCCTACAGAGAAGGTAGAATAATTGAAATACGCAAACCGTAAGAAATACTACATGACTATATGATACGATTCTCATGATGAAAATCACAATACAGCCGTTTATTGGGATAAACAGACTGCGAGAGTCTTTAGGGCCCCACATTTTATATGGTGTTCAGGGTGGTGTTCGTGCCATGTTAGCCTCAGTTTGTGAACACTTTGTCCTTTGGTATAATGATCTATTTAAAACTGCACAGTTTTGGCAGACAAATGAGATATATCTTTATAGGTATTCCTGGTTTTGAAGGCCCAGGATAAAAATTTGCAGTGCACATCCCTTCCTACCATCGTTCGTGTGTATTCAACTCCAGCCAACATACCAAACAGTATTTAGTGGTTTTGCTAGGAAATACCACTATAGAATCAGCAGAACATACCTTTTTTTGACTGTTCTTTGGCATAACACAGGGGGAAAAATATCCTGCTATGGCAGTTTCTGATACCCTAAGGGTTATTACCCGACACAGCTGTTAATATATTGCCTCTTTTCCTTGCAACCTGCTTTGCTGTTTTCTGTGTTTAACTATAACCAGAAATTCCCAGTAACCTGGAAGCTTGCTAAAAAAATAGGAACAGAGCCGTACTTCTGCTCTGATAAAGTCAAGAACTTTCCAAATAGCAGTTTTATTGGAAAGTGTTTCTGTTGCAGACAGCAAGGGGGGCTTGGGTGTCTCTTCTGAATCAATGCTGTATCCATTCCTCTGGGATATGCACTTTGCATTTCCATAAGGGCTTTCTCAATGTTTCTGGATATGTCAGAAAAACAGGAATGCTTTCCTGCTTCCTGAAGATGAAAACTTAACTTAGGAGGAGAAAGTGTGTTCCCCCATTCACTGTTTACTTCGACTACCTGTGAAGTTTTTACTTATGGCTGTTTATCAGGCTTGGGATTTCTGAGAGGGAAGAAGATGACAAAAGTCTCTAATCTGGCTTCCATGAAGTTAATGCCACTGAGCTGCGGGAAGGGGAAGGAGCTGGCAGCGGGACACCCATTCACAAGCTGGGGACAGGCTCCCTCCCCATGATGTTGGTGTTCAACGCCCACTAAAACTCTTTGACCCCAGCGCTGGTCACCATCAGCAGCGTTTGTCGCAGCTCATTACACAGCAGGAATGTGGAAGCCCAGTGACCTTTCCCAGGAGGACAGACAGAAAAGCAACGGCACAAAAGAGGGAAGAAAATGTTGTACACTTTAGAAGAGAAATAATTGAATGTTATTATGATGGAAAACACTGGGCTGACAACAGGCAGGAACAAAGATTTTCCTTTTAGGGTGTTTGTGGGACACGGGGGATTCGGGCATCTAATCATTCCGCTGAGTTCAGCTTCCCTTCGTGCCCCCTCCCACCCCGCCTTGGCTACCAGGGAATTTTGGCAGGCTGGGGAACAGCTCTTGGGTCCCAGTGACACTGGGGCAGGGGGGACCTGGGCACTTCTATGATGCACTGGAGCAAGGATCAGAAGTGGGAGGACTGGGGGCACCTTGCGTGGCCTCCTCCTGCCAGGCAAAGGAAGCAAGAGACCTAAATGGGACATTTCTAAGCCTATTAAAGAAGTCAAGGCAAACTTTCAGCCTGTCTCCCCAAAGCTCCCCAGCTTCTGTAGCGGGAGACCCTGGGACTGTTCCCAGCCGTGACTCTGGTCTCTCTCCTTCAAACAGGTCCAGGTTTCCAACCATCTAGTTCTTCCCTTCATTTCACTTCCAGTTTTTATTTAATCTGACTTCTCCAGTCTCCTGAGACAAACTGATTAATTCTTTTCCCCTTTGTAGTCCCCCGAGTCCCTTGTTCAATCTTTCCCGCCTCAGTGAGATCTTAATAAATGCTGCCTGTGGCTGGAAGTGGGATTGGGTCTCAGAACTGTAATTAATTCTTTACTTCCTCCATTGCTTCAATATGCTATTTACAGCCATCAGCCCGTGCAAAAGCAGAGGTTTGCAGGCTGCCTCCAACTTTTGCTTCTGATTAATGTGTTGTAGCCACCTTGCTTTCTTGCATTTCTTGGTTTGCCTTGTATCCAGTTTACTGTCAACATAGGAAAACCCTGATGGACTCTTGCAGTTAAAATGGAATCTCAGAGACAACAATTGTCAGGCTTTTCTCTTTACTTGTGCTTGAAAGCCTCTTGGTCCAGGCTGGCTGCTCGTGACAGGACATCCAGACCCACTGCAGCATCATGACCGTGGTCTGACTATAACCTCCCTAATTGCCTTCTGTAGTCTCCTTTCCAGTAGCAGTTGCAGGATTTTAACTCCAGCACACTGACTGTCAGCCCAGGGAGTGCTTTGGAGGCATTGCACAGGAGGAGAGGGGTGTAAGCTTGGAGGGAGCTGGGTGAGACACAGCAGCAATGACTAGGAGCATCGGAAGGTCTGAATGAGGAGAAGCTATTAAAAGGGTTTGTGGTTGTTGGCGGAGCAGCAGAGGGGAGAACAGCGAATGCTTGAAGCCTGCAAACAGTACAGAATCATGTAGGCTGATACTGTGGAATATAAATGGGAGTGGATTTAAGTTAATCTAGAGATAATTGGGCTGAGTGGGGGAGCTGCTCCTTGCTGGCTGTGGGAGCCTCCTCTGGCAGGGATGGCAGCCCCGGTGCTGGCCCTGTTTTATACCGATGGAAGTGCCTCAGCCTACTGCCACGGACCTGCTCTGGGTTTCAGCAGTGAACTGGAAAGCTGCATTCAGTATGCCAGTGAGGGAGTGAATGCAAATTTCCTCCTTCTCTCTCTTTTGGGTGAGATTTATGCCACCTCCAACATGCCTCCTGGCAGCAATAAATCACAGAGGGGGAGGGAATGCTGCAAGGGAACGGTTCACCCTGCAGTTTCTGCACGAGGGGCAGGGAGAGGTGTGGGGATCAGCCAGCCTCTCGCAGGCACGGAGCCCCAGCACCACACACCTTCCCACCACTACACCAGAGACCACCCCCCAAGAGCCTGGGGAAATAGAGTTGGGATTTGCTTTTCAGTCATCCGCCTTTCCTCCTGTTGCCAGCGGTGTGTGTGTGACCAGGCGCTGGAGGCTGGGATGGAGCTGTCAACCTCATCTTGGCCGACAGGTTTATTCCAGAGACGAGCTCTTTGCCTGCTCTGTGCCGAAGTCCTCCCCAGCGTGTGATGAGCTGGGCACCCCCCAGGTGTGGGCAGCACCACAGACCTACGTGCATCAGCAGTCACCTCACCCATCGGGACCCATCGAAAATACACGTGGGATGGAGAGCCTGGTTTGGCCTGAAACGTGGCAGGGCACAGCTCTGCCAGTAACCAGTACAGGTGGGAAGCACTCTGCTTTGCCCCAGTGGGCAGGAACTCTACTCACCCCACGGGTCTGGCACAGCCTCCTTGACCTCTCTGTCATCTGGGAGAGGTGTCTGGGTTCAGCCTGGGGAAAGCAGAAGTGCCACAGGGAGCAGCCGGGACATGACACAAAATAAGAAATGTGCCCTAAAACTCTCCCTCATTTGGGGACTAGAAAAGCTCCAGCAGACCCCCCGTCTGTGGGCACGGCCAGTATCGCTGCCAGGTGTCTTCACCTCTGCGCTGCAAAGCAGAAATGGAGGCAGGGCAAAGCCGTGGATGGGCGCTGCACGAGAGTTCTCAGTACTCGTACCAGCCCTGCGAGGCACCAGCTCAGCATTCTGCTCCATTTTGCAACTCCCTGGCAAAAATGCCCAGCTGATCTGATAAAATCTTCTTGCCTTTCCCCGGTAGCCTCAGCCACCTCCTGGCCTTACCTTGCAGCCCCCCTGCTCCCGGGACTCTGGCCGGGCAGCTGTCAGGATTGGAGACACGGGAGGTGCTGAGTCCCCTTCACGCTGGCCACAAGCAGCAAGCACAGGGAGACACAACAGGGACAAGTTCTCTCCAGTGCATCACACTGAGCCCGACGCTCTGCTCCCCACTGCCCCTGCAGCTGGGCAGGTCTCGGCCAGGGGAACAAACCCTGATCAGAGGCTCTGGGTCCAACCTCTGGGACAGGCATTGAGCTGCTGCCTGTAAGCACCTGACTGCGGTTTAATCCACTCTCAGTGCAGAGCTCTGACAAAACCCCCAGCAGAACTAGGGCAGCTAAAAATACTCAGTGCACAAAGAAATGAGTAATTTGGGTAGGACTGAAACAAAGCGATTGATCTCAAATCAAAAAGTGCAAAAGGTGCAAAATGGGGTCTCATCAGGCCAAGCATCAGAAAAGGTGCAAAGATGTGAACCAGCCACGGGGCTTAAGAAAAGCAGCAAAATCTAAAGGTTTTGCCAAACTTCACAGCAAGAGCAGCAGAGCCTGTAGCAGCAACACAGGGAGGTGCCTGCCCACTTCCCCACCATATGCTGACTTTACCTTTACTGTCAGTCTAAATTCTGCCAATTATTAAATTATCCAACTTGCAGCAGGAACGCAGTTAGATGTGATCCAAATGGTGTCACTACAATTATGGTAATTATCTGAAAACAAGCCAATTACTTCCCTCCTCTCTGTGCCAGTTGGTACCGAGATAGCAGCTGTTCAAGGCAAATTTGTTATCGCGTTACTGTACATTTGTTAAAGGTTGAGGTTATAGATTCTAGCCTTCTTTTAAATATTAAAAATGCTATAAAGTCATGGAGTGTATAACTTATTAGGATTTTTTTTTAAATGTCAGGAAGAGAGAAATTTCTTTTATATGCCAAGAGAACCGATGGGAAAGTGATTTACTAATGATTGCTGGCTGGAAATGTGTACTTTGCAATCAGCATACAACCGAGCTATAAATTAACCTGTGTCAGCTTGTTACCTCTACCCGTGTAAAATGAACTAAATGCAGAAGTTTTCTGAGGATATTTTACATTTCTCTTTCTTCAGTTTTGGCATTTGGGATGCTCAGCACATCCAGAGGCATCTTGCAGGATTGGCCGCTCCACTAGATTCCCTTTCAGCAGCTTGTTCAGTTTGTCAAGTGTTTGGCTCATTTAATCATGTGGGAAGCAGCAACACTCGCTCACGGAGAGGGAATGCAAAGGATGGTTCAGCTCTGCCTGAGCCCTCTGAGTGTGGCCCCGGGCAAAGCACGTTGGGCCAACATTGGGCAGAGCCATAGGAAGCTCTTTGCTCACATGAAGAGGCTCCTGAAAAGTCATGTTATCAAAGCATCTTTTACTTTTAAGCCTGTTCATATTAAGGACAGCCTTGCTTAAATTGCTTGAAGGTATCACAACATACAAAGCCCACCACTTGCAGCTACCATCAGAGGTGCAAACGAAGTGCCCTCGGACCACAGATCAGCGTGACCTCTCATTTTGCTCAGACCTTCCTTGTAGAAACTAGAGTCTTTCATCTCATGTTTCCTATCATACCCTCCCTTGGACTGACCTTAAATTTTTTTTCATGTGATGTTTTGAAATCTTTGGCTTTGATGTGCGTAAAACGCTTCTTTCAATAAATGTCAAGAGCAGATTAAAGAAAATTAAATGGCGGAAAAAAAAAGAGACACTACCTTTTGGCTTGAACAGCATTTTCATGACAGCTGAATGAATCAGCTATGAAAAATGTGTGTTTCCCTCTCCGTGCTCGAGGTACATGCCAGTGGGATCTGTTTATATCTGTGGGCTTAACAAACACCCCCATGCATCCGTAATTCCCTGCAGCTTGTGTGCAGCTACACAGCCAAGGCTCAGGGCAGGGCTCAGTTCCCGGGAGCAGGTTAGTGGCATTACCCTGCTGCTTTGCTTGAAATAATTAGCCTTGCTCACAGATGACCTTCACAGCAAGCCCTAAAGGCTGACAGATTTGGGTTATATTGGAGCCACAGAGAGAAGCACGTTTCAGAGGGCTCCTCCTGGAGACGTCCCTGCTGCTCGCTCCCCCATCACCCCCCAGAACTGGAGCGGGGCATCGCGGTGCCCACGCACCCCAGACCGCAGGGCATGGAGGCGGCCACTGCGCTCCACCACCCTCCTGGACATCCCTGGTACCTTCCTGCTATTCTTAACTGATACCATCTGCTTTCCATTTTCCTTTCCCAGGAAGTCCCTGCTGCTGTCAGAGCGACATGCCAGGACTCTCTCCCTCCTGCATTTGGGGTTGCGTCTAGTGCCTACTAACACAGCAATACCTGAAATACCACCTCGCACAGGAGAGTGTAAGTACACTATTCCCTACTGATCGCCACTCGATTCTTCCTTATTATCATTTAATATTTAACTTATTACCTTTATCCTTTTGCTTCACATGAAGTTACTTTCACATTTGTTACCCACTAAAATTGCCCAGTTCAGATTTCTCCCAGTTAAGCAGCAAGACATTCAGCCACAAGGATTATGTTTGATAGTGTTAAAAAAAAAAAAAAATTAGAAAAAAAAAAAAATCCAGGCAGTCCTCTGCCCAATTGTAGCGTTAGATATGAGCGAGTGTGTAAACAGGTTTCTGCTTATCAGTTGCGCTGCTATCTGCTGCACACAAACTGCTCAGCCCCTCAAAATCCAATTTCCAGGAGGTTAGAGGAGGGAACTGTTTGCAGAAACACAGCAATACAAATCTCTAAAGCCACAGCCCTCATTACGCTGATGTTGAAGAGAGAAAGGTTGCTGGACTCCTCCTGGCACCCAAAGGTGACATTTACTTTTGTGACTTTGATTAGGCTCAGCCCAGCTTTGCCATGGGATCGTTTCCTCCTATTTTCCCCTGTTTGTGTGGTGGGTCGGTGACAGCAGCTGAGCCCCTGCTGTGGCCATTGGACCCACATGGGTGCTGGGCATGGCGGGTCTGCAGCGTACCCCGGCCCCGTGGCACAACCATCACCTTCTGTTTCCCCCAAAATACCTTGGAAATGGACTTGGAAACACCGGTCATGCACTGGCAGGAAAGACAGGAACACAGCCTGCTGCCTCCGTGGGCAGGGAGCGAGAGGGCAAGGTCCTGCACTCAAGGCTGTGCTGTTTGGAGCTTTTGCCCAAGGCCTGGATGTGGACAGATGCTGCAGCTCAGCCCAGGAGGAGCTGAGCCCTCCAAGTGCCCTCTAGCACTGAGGAGGAAGGACCACAGCACTGGGGCCGCCCTGGGCTGGACCCTCTGACCCGGCTGCTGGCGGTGACAGCGGGCAGGACACAGCAGCAGCCAGTGTCAGCAGGGCTCTCAGGTGCAAAAGGCGAAGGAGCCTCAGCCCCTGGCACAGGCACAAGCCCTTTGTTTATTCCCAGATAGAGCGATCAGGCAGCCCACCGCCGCTCCCCACACCTCCGGTAAAGGGCTGTTGCCCAGAAGTTCACCACATCAGTAAAAAATGCAAACTGTAGGCTGATTAGATATTCATAGATACTCTTTCTTGATTAGCTCACCATTAATATTTCAGTGTCAGAACTGGATGCATACTGCCTCCCTGCTCTCTTCCTTCCTGCTTAATTAATTTTGACCATCACCAACAACAGTCTCCGACAGATAGCAGAAATTAAAGCGGGCTGTTCCATGACTTTCCTTGCGAGTAAACAGCTATTTGCAATTCCTTTTCATACATCACCCACCCGCAACAAAGAGATCACGGTACCAGAAAATGAGTCTCCCTCCTAAGGACTTCAGAGCTCCAAAAGAACATTTGCTTATTCGATAAAAATAATCAAAAAGACAATGCAGTAGGCACAACTCGGCAACAAGATTTGTGTCTCACCTAGTAATCAGCTAGCTGTTAAGCCATTAAAAAAAAAAAAAAAAAAAAAAAAAAAAAAGACAGGGAGAGAATTGTTAATTTATCTTTAAAAAGAAAGGGCCTTTGATTTAGAGTAGCTCATAAAAGCTGTAGTATGGCCCAGCTGTGAGGGGATGTGATAATTGTTGCAACCCCAGCAGTAGCCTGAGCAGCTAACTTCATAAAATGCAGGCTGCATGGCTGCCTAACGCACAGCACACACATCCACGGCTGAGAACACAACGTGCTGCTAATAGTCTGTTTGATTTTATTGACGTGCTCAAGATATATGGGGGCAGGAGGAGCAGCGAGGCAGAAATTACACAGCGCTGTCCGTTCCAGCCCAGGGGACCGTCTGCCTTCATCCATCCTCCTCCTGGGCCCGGCGGGACGAGGAGCTCGCCTGCATGACAAGGAGGGCAGTTGCCACCTCCCAGGTCCACAGCGTCCTGACACAACACACACTGGCATTGCTACCGCAGTGTCTGTACCTGGGACCAAAGCAGCACTGGATTTGCAGAAATGAAATTTTTTGCCTTTCTTTGCTGCTGCCTGAGCTGCGTGCTGCTGCTGCAAAACAGCCCGCGGCTACTGGACACGCTCCACATCTCCATCCATTGCTGCAAACCACCCTGCCCCATCCTCCAGCCTGTCCTTTCCCAGGGAAGACGCCGTGATGGTGACCCAAGACAGGCAGAAAGGCAGGAGCAGCATGTTGCCTTCTTGCTTGGCTCCAAAACCCTCCACGCAGTAACTGAGGCTGTTAAACGCCTGGCCAGAGCTCGCCATCTGCTTCCAGTCTTCTAGGAATACCGCTGAGTAATTCAATCAAAAAGGAGAAGATCCTTGTTTCACTGAATCGTAAGTCACTCTTCAAGTAATTATATTTTTATACCCCTATGAGGAGCAACAGGGGCTGTTCGTTTTATGGGTTTTAGCAGCCAGAGCCACGCTTCTGCCAAGGTTACGGCTGGGAGGGGAACATGATTTAACATTTCCTCAGCCATCCAAGGTTTATCCACGCTTTTAGCTTTTTGGTTAGGCAAGGGAATAAAGCCCTGCAGGGCCAAGGCCTTTGTCCAGGAGTGCTTTTATTGTGGAGCACAGAAAATGTGTGTGGGCTTGGACCAGAAGAGCTGACCAAACCGTCAGTGTGAAGCTGATTCCCAGTGTTGTGAACGCGCCAGGTCTGCCCCTCCAGGGCAGCGAATGCACAGAGCAGCTTCTGCAGCACAATCGCTGCCCAACCAGGGAGCAAAATCCTGCTCATCCCAGCAGCTGGAGGAGACACAGAGCTACGTCCCTTGCGTGCTGCCTTAGAAAGGTCAGGTGAGGGTAGCTCAGGGGAAAAGCCTTCCAATTTGCTCCATCTAAATGCCTGGGACTCACTGGACTCAACATAAAGAAGTCTTTAGAAAAGATCCAAGAATGTAACCTTTCTGGAGCCTTCTGTTGCTCTTTGGGGTAATTTCCCCACTTTAGATACTTCCACTATCCTCCAGTTCGTGCCCTCTCCCCAGCCAGCCACCCCTCAGCACCACTGGGTTCGTTCTCCACCTGCTCCTTCACTGCCCCAGATGTTCAGTCTTTTAAACAGATTTATTCCCTTGACTTTGAAAAGGGCTTCACCATGTTTCCATCTGTGTTTACACTCAGTGCGGGGTAAATTTCTCCTCCTAACAGATCTGTTTCTTACCAGCAAAGAAATACGACTCAGCATAGCTTCAGACGGGAAGGCAGAGCAAAACATTTCCGAACCAGCGCTCACTTGGGAGCCGTGCTACGTGCCCACACAAGGACGGAGACCTCCGCCAGACTACCTGCATTGTCAGACTATCAAAAAGGAAGTGGGGTCTGGCCCAGAGCCACCACTCACGTCCGCTCTCAGGGCTGCCTCCCGAGCTCACCCGGCACCGCTGCCAGTTTTTGAGGAGACTGAAGCCAAATGCTCCTCTAGAGCAAAGCGGGACTGAAACACCCCACGTCCCACTGAGGGGTCTGACCCAGGCAGCCAGCACCCTGCCGGTCAGCCGGGGCGGTAGGTGTTGGAAAGACCCATTTACCACACCTCCATAGCTCCTTTCTCAGGGAAATCCTCTCTCTGTGGGTGCCTTCTCTTAAAGCAGGACTGGCCGATGCATGGACACGGATGTTTTTAACTGCCTGGGCAATCTGTGACACAAAGGACAGCCAGCACCCGCAGCCCAGATTTATCTCCTTGCTTGTCAAGGCTAGGCCACCACATCTCTGCTGTACAGCAACAGCAAGGCCCTGCAGTGACTTCCCAGGTGGGTCTACAGATAGCATGAACTCCATCTGATCTCAGGAAAACACATTTTGAGGTATCTGGGGGCTCACTGTTTCACCCTAAACTAACACCAGCCTTCAGGTTTCGGGGCAGCCTGTTGCTGCTGGCAGACAGGTCTATGTGCTGCTCTCATCGCTATGTACTGCCCTACTCTGTGTCCTCACAGGTCCTTGTCCCCAGGTTAGATGCCATTTGAATTACAGCCAGGATCCAATCAGCCCAACAAACATTTAAGCCCGACACCAAAGCCAGAGACTGTCTTCCATGCAGCTAATATTGGTTTAGCACACCGTAACAGGCCAGAAACTTCCAACACTGACAGACAGAGAGGGCTGGACACTGCGGTTTAACAAAGCTCCCTGAAATGCATCCATCCTTCTCTTAAGCAAACCTCTTGAGCAAACCACCCATGACAGTGCCGAGCTCCCTGTTAGCATCAGAAAGGATGAGGAGGGTTTTTTAAATCTTCATTACATTATACACTCAGTCCAGATGGATGAGTCAATAAAGATGACGCGACCTCTACACAATTGCTTCAGAATGCATGAAATTCAGCTAGGAGCTCCATTCCCCACAGCGAGGGAGGATATTCAGGTGGCCTTGGAAGGGGGTTGCAAGGGTCTGTCTCCATTTTCCCAGCAACAGCAGATACAAACATGGAAAAAAGGGGAAAGTCAAACTGTTTATGAAGAGAAACATCAGCTGAAGCACATAATTGCCTAGCAAGGAGATAAAGAGACATGCTTCTTCCCAGCACTGTGGGCATGCAAAAAGCAGGCCGGGCAGCCACTAATGATAGGTATTAAATGACAGATGCTCTGAAGCTTTGCAGGATCTGGTTTATGAAGTCCTGGCTGTGCTACCAGCAACCAGAGCTTGCAAGGGAAGAAGGACCCTCTCACGCAGTGGTTTTCTCCTGCACCAACCAACAAGCACAATTAAGCTCCACAAAAGGTGAACTGTAATCAAAGCCATCCCTCTCCAAAAACTCATGTGAAGGAGCCTGCTGGGAAAGGTACGGCTTGAAGAGATAACACCCCTGAGCTGCATGAATGAGAGTAAATGTCCTGCGTTGTAGAAGAAGGAGCTGCCTGCAAACCAAATGGAGAAGGGGAAGGGAAGCAAATTCCCTCTAAAACTGGAGCATGGATTTTCCCATTCGAAACACATAGCTCTGGCACAGTGCTGTGGTCCTTGGGATCGGCTTGTATTTCCTCCGCGACAGCAGCTTTGGAGCCCCAGTGGCACTTGGTATTTGTTTTTCCCATTTATTACAAAGCACTGTTATTATTTACAAAATATATTTCTCATGGACTGTTACTGCATCCAAGTGCTATAACTGGTCTAAACTCAAATCCCTAGGAGAAGCAGTTCAACCATATATTAATATGACAAGGATTTCCCCAGGTTTAAGGAAGTAGAAAATATGTTTTGTACAAGTGGACTAGTTCTTTCTTGCAGTATAAAACTGCTCTTTTCCAGTGATAGTGATGAAAGGATATTGCTTCTGTCATTGATGCCACTGGAAATGTATTGCCCTTCTCCAAGAAACCAGTGAAATAACACGGCTGGTTTATTCTCTAAATAAGGCGACTGAGAAACACACTGCTCCCAGCATTAGTCCAGGCACGCTGCTACTGCTCTGTCCCCAGCCTGAAGGGAGGGCAAAGGCACCGAGGCTTGTGCCAAATAGCAAAATTCTACCTGGAGAAAAAAATCAAAGCATAGTTTGAGAACTAATCAGAAGAAAGAAAACTGTCCAAATGTCAGATGGAAATGAATCCCTAGCTTCTCTCACCTAGGGTGAAGTGGAGCTCAGCTGCTGTACACTGCAGCCAGGATCTGGCCCCTTCTCCTTCATCAGCTCTACACCTTGTATGAAATGAGCTTAAACCCCAGGGAAGGCTCATCTACGCTTAACCTGTGGCAGGGAGCCCGGCCATTAGGAAAGCTGCCAGCCCCTCTCCCTTTTACTGCTAAGTTTAATGGTCTGGCTCTCCGCTGAAGATTTTAGGTTTTGAAAGTAAAATCACAAAATGGCTCTTGAACCAAGATAATCTGTCACTCAGAGATGTATGCACCCAAGTGAGGATGGAGAAATTACTGCTTCAGCAGACGTAAAAATTTCCTCCAGTGAAAGGCTCAAGTTGAGTCAGTGTTTGTGGTTCCACTTTCACGCCTGTCGATCTGCAGATCTGGCAAGTTCATTTTGCTCCCCTGCAGCATCCTCCCAGGTGACACCTTCCACTTGGAAGGTAGATGGAAAAAAAGCCAACTGTTGGTTTTAACATGGGAGTTCATCAAACTCTTAATCATGCAGAGACTGGTGAAATAACATCATCTGAGCTTTGGCGCTGGCGCCCAGCATCTCCACAGTCCCTGCTCCAGGACACACTGGCCCAAGGCCCAGGATACTGACAGCTTTTACTAAGCTGAATTCTGGAGCAAATCGGCAAAAAAAAAAATTCAGCAGAAGAGGATTTGCATCTCTGTGAGTGGAAAAAAAAATAAAATGAGAGCGTGCCTAAGTCAGGCGTGAGCGATACTGGTGCTGGAGCGAAGCCCCCTCTCCAGCACCCTGGCAGCAGGCTCCTACTGTCAGATATTTATTAGTTGTGTCAGGAATTAGTGAGAGTTCACTGACTGAATAATAATGTGCCAAAGGCAGTTTTTCAACTTTGCTGATGTAATTAAAGAAAGCGGGGTGGGGGGGAAAGCCTTGCTCTGGGGAAGGAACCGGAGCTTCCCATGTTGTTGGTCGCTGTCCCTATTGCAAGGACGAGATGTGAAGTGTGGAGGGGAGAGGGGGAGGATGGCAGTGAGGACCTGAGCAGTGATGAGGAGCATGCAATTACTCCCAGCTGTGGTGGGAGCATTGCTCTTCCCAGAGAAAGAGGATGGGAAAGAAGAGCTGCCCTTGTGACTCAGGAGCTGGACGCATCTCCGAGTTCAGGGTTTATGCTGATGGTTTTTTAACTATTGTGCCCAAGCACCTTGCATCGAGGCTGCGTTTTTGTTTACTTTTGGCACTTTTTCTCTTTCTTAGACAAATCTTGCAGCTTTGGGGGACCATTTGTGAGTGGCTGGAAACAGCTTTATGGCAACATTTTTTTTAATGCTGCTCTGGTGACACAGCCAGCAATGTCACTGCATCCAGCCTGAGCACATTTTTCAAGCCCCACAAGAAGAGGGACCACGTGGGCTCTGCGATAAAAGCCAAGATGCTATTTTTAAAACAGGGATGGGAGAAGCTTTGGGTGATTTTAAACCAAATCAATGCCTAGACAACAGGGCACTGCTCCCCCCCATGACCCCACTGCCAAGTTCCTCCTCCAAATCCCAGGGCTGTCTTCTGACAAACAACCCTCAGCGTCAACAGGATGGGGCTCCCGGGTGCTGCGGCCACAAAAACACCCATCAGGAAACTGGCTGCGGGTCAGCCCCTGGGCCAGGCTGTGTGGGAGCGGGCGGGAGAGGCTGCACGGCCTGGGACTGGCCCAGACCCTCATCTCTTTGGCCATTCCTGAACACTTTTAGTGTCCGTCACAGCGTTGGCCACCCGACCCCAAACTGTCCCCTGCCTTGGGCGGGTGTCTGCTCCGTTTATGTCTCCTCAGAGAAGTGCTGCAGGGGCTGTGCTGTGACACTGCCTGCACCCGGCAGCACTGGGCATGGCCCCACTGTCCAGTGGCCCCTACAACATCCTTGGACATTGCGCTCCAGCATCCCCACGAGCTGCTGGTGCCACAAGTTCTTCAGTGCACCGGAAGGTGATATTGGGCAGAGTTCCTTCCCCAGGCCAGCATTTCCATCGTGACTTCTTAGCGAGGGGCAGGACAGGAGGGATCTAAGACCTCACAGGCCAGTGCTTGTGGGTGCAGACTGGCCACACGCACTGACGTGTGTGAAGCTCTGTCAGCTCACAGCTTCTTTTGGCCCTAAAAATGCAGCACTCAAACTACAGAACGAAACACAGGGAGGCAAGAGGAGCAGCTCTTTCCTCGGGGATAGCAACAGCTCCACTGGTGCCTGGCCATCAGAAACCCTGTCAGGCAGCACCCCAAAACCACCTCACATAATAGTGATGGCAGCAGAGAAGGGGAGACTGTCACAGCGTTTTAATAGCAGGTAGCTGTGACCCCTCGATTTGCTGCCATCATGGAGATGCAAGGAAAGGTCGGAGTACCCAGGCAGCTTGGTTGTACACCCTCTTGGTGCTATTTTCATCTAAGTTACTAATTACACATTACCTATATGTCACCAGGCTGATCGATATTAGTCTGAGGAATCAATACAGACGTGGATGACGGTGCTGTTTGCCATTCAGAGCCTGCGCAAGCTGGGAAAAACAGGGCACCATCGATCCCAAAGGTGGGCTGAGATGCAGGGCGGGACAGGAGGCACAATGGGGGCAGTGACCAGTGACCACAGGCTGCCTTTCCAAATAACACAGGCACTGTGACCGCCTCCTGCGCGGAGACCTGCCATGTCCGTGCTGCCCCCAGACACAGGGCAAACCTCCCCCAGCACTCCCTTGGGAACAGCACAGCCCATTTTGATCTGGGTTGCTTTTCAGTCCTTGGGACGCAATGCATTTGAGAGATTCGCACTGATCTGAAAATTAACAATTCTCCCTCTTTATGTGTCCTCACCTGATGATCAGTGTCTTAACTAATCACTTCAAAAAGCACGCGGTCTCCTGCGTGTTGCTTTGCTGCTTAATGAACCAAAAGCTGAGGCCATCTCTGTGATGCCACCATGCTTCTGCCAGCAAGAGGAATCTTGGCTGCAGAATACAATCAAATTTTGCAGGAAGAAGCTCTTGGGACTACCATGAAATCTGGGATTAAAGCACAGCTAAATCAGGGAATTGCATAACTGGGGGTTTCTGCCTGTCTTGCTGGAGTCTTATGACTGTTCTGATTCTGTCATAGCGATGCTGGGAAATTGCCTTTTGAAACCAAAAGAGCATAGAAAGGCACAGGCAGGTCAGGATCATCTGCCCTGAGCACTGGGTTTGTCTCGAGCAGTGAGTTGATGGTGGTAGGATTAGACAGAGCGTGGCATGGGGTGAAAGCAAAACTCCCCCAAAGGCTTCCCTTATGCTCGACTGTGCCTGTGCCCTCGCTGAGGTGCAAAGCCCTGCAGCCTCCTCCCGTCAGGCCGCCTCACAGGCCCATCTCAGAGACCAGGGCAAGAATCACAGAATCATCTCGATTGGAAAAGACCTTGAAGATCACCTATTCCAGCCATTAACCTCACACTGACCGTTCTCGAGGATCAGCAGCCACGGGGAGGCTGCAGGTCCATCTGGTTACTCGCCAGCAAAGCAAGAGCCCTTTGCCTGAAAAACCCATGGTGAAAAGCTTCCAAAGAGCAACACAATCCTGGGTTTTATTGAAGCTTTTAAGGTACAAAAGGAGCCGTGGAGGGAGGCTGCTAGTCCCTGCTGCCTGCAAAGGCGTGTTGCCTTTCCTAAGCAGCACGTGCAGCCTGCTCTGGTGCCAGCGCGCGGTCGCCAGCAGCTTAATCCAACAGAAGACCCATACTCCTTCCCTTAGTCCCACCAGCCCCAAAAACAGAAACCTGCCTGGATTTGCTGTTCGATGAGGTTCACCCAGCCTTGGTTGCAATCTCAGTCCCCACTGGTAGGGACCTCGCTCCCCTGTTAAGGCCATTCCCATGGGAACGCAGATGCTCCTGTGCCGGGGAGCCGACATGCTCCGTGCTGGAAACCTGGCAGAGGCTGCTTTGGCTCTCGGCACTCCCGGACTTTGGGACACTCCTCTAGTGCCTTGATGCTGCTGGGGACTGTGTGGGCTGTGACAGCTCGGAGTGAGGCCTCGGGGCTCCCCAGGGCATCACTGACAGGTGCCCGTGGGGGAAGCTGGTGGTGACACTGCGATGGTCCCGTGCTCCTTCCAGCAGCTTCGCCGCTGGCAGTCCCTCAGAAACTGGCCTGAGAGCTTTGCAGAGAGAATCTGTCATGTCCAGCTATAAACCACAACCCCCTGGCACAGCACCTGGAAGCCACCAGAGAGGTTGTACAGGCACAGACAGCCCTGGAGAACATCCCCTACCCCTTACAGCCCCATAAGGCAAGAAACATTTCTCCCTGGAATGATCTCCTGTTTTTAAAATGCCAGCAAAGTAAGTTTTTGCTGAAAAATGACTGTAGCAGGACTTCAGCTGTGCACCCATTTGCACTCCCTGTCCCTGGGATTAGCCCCAGGGCCCCTCTCCATCAGCATCGAGGGGCTGCAGCTGGGTATTAGGGTGCCCCCCCCAATAAATGGGGCCAGCTTGGCTAGCCCAGCTTCTCCAGAGGTGCTGCTATGCAGGTTTGGGAGGAGGCTTCACAGCCAAAAGTTAATTTTAATTACCACCAAAAAAATTTAATTTTAGTACCATTCTTAGGGAGTAAGCCTCACCTCTAATCCTTCAGGGAGAGCTTTGACTTTGCTTGTAGGGTGTCAGAGCTGAGGAAATGTTCTGTCTTTTATCCTTCTCCCTCTTCCTGTTGCTCTGCTGCTTATTTACTCTCTTGTCATTTGTGTGGATATGTCGGGTTGGTTTTTTTTTTTTTTTTTCTAAGGGGTGGATGCCAGGCATCAGGAATCATGTGTTCAATGTATGGTGGCAATTAGCCCAGCTCTGAACCCTGATGGCATGTCTGCATCTGCAATTAATGCTCTGCTCTATCTGCGTGAGGTTTTTATCTGCCTTCCTTCTGGGGCTGGGAAAGGCCCAGCTTGGATCTCTACAAAAAAATAGTAGTAAAGTGTTAAAGATATAAGTGGAGCCTGACTGCCTCTTGTGGGTCTGGTCTCAGAACTGGGTCTTGTTTGGCTCAGCTTGGCCTCTGCACCTGGATTTACGTGAGTGTGGCTGGGGACATCTGTCTGATACAGAGCAGAGCCTGTGGGGACTGATTCTGGCTCTGCCAGTACCTCTGCTCGTGCACTTTATGGCATGTTTCATGCACCTGGCTCTTTATTAGGAAATTAGATTGCCTGATTCAGTGTTTTATAGTATTAAGCTTATTTACTCATGCCTTTGGTCTCTGCAAAATACCTTGAGTTGTTTTTGTGGGATGGGAAAATGGGAACAAAATTTGAATTTCAGGGGGGAAAATATCAGGGCAGGCAGAGGGGAAGGTGCCTGTGGGACCTGCTGTGCTTCAGGGAAATCTGGGGTTTGGGAGAAATGTGGCCCTCTCCTCCATCCCACCGCTCCAGCAGCATCTCATGGTGGGTTTATAGGGCAGAGCTGCCACCCTCCCCCATCAGAAAGCTGCTCTCCCAAGCCTCATGGTCTTGCTCTGTTTTCCTTCTCTCCCATATAAACTCATCTACCCTAAAATCCCTGCTTTTTTTTTTTTTTTTTTTAATATGAGATAATGTGATTTTGGGGGAGGAGTTTCACTGCCACCTGGCTGCAGCTGATTTCTAATGAAGAGCTTCCTGGGGAGTGGGGGGAACAGGGAGAGAAACTGGGGGGGGGGCGGTGGGCAGCATTTCTGAATCCAAATACATTAAACCATTTAATTCTGTTGACTCAGGGCTGCCTGGCTCTGAATAGGAATTAATCCACAGTTGAACCAAAATTAAAAAGCGCAATACAAAATGCTTAGCAATGCACTGCCAGGGTTTAAAGCAACCCATTAGCTTGCTCAAACGTACCCAGTAAATTTTCATTTGTCAATAACGCTTAGAGCTTACAGTTTATTTACAGCCTGTTCAATATTACCCAAACCCCTCAGAGCGCCTCATTTATATTTATCTGCCACAGTCTGTTTCCTTTCCAGGGACTCTTCCTAATCCCTTGCTTTGTACCTGCTTGTCTCCTTGCAGAGCCAGAGGCAGGAGGGATGTGCCATCGCCTGGGCCAAGGTAACACAGGGTTAACCCTTCCCATCCCACTTATCCCCTGCATGGCAGGCCACCTGCAAAGCCACCCTGAGCCACCTCTCAGTGTCCCACGTCATCCTCCAGCCTTGTGCTGGGGCTAAGACCTGCTGGCATGGGGCTCCTCCAGCCTCTGCCCTGCACCCAGGGGACCCGTTGGCCTCAGCCAGCAGAGAAGGGTGATGGGAATTCCCAAATTGTGGCCTCCGAGGGATGCATCAGGCACTAGCACTGGGGCACAGGCAGGAGCAGCTGCCTCTATGGACCTGAGCAGCAGCGGCCATGGCTAACAGGCCAGGCCCCTCCATCTGTCCCCAAACTGGCCCTCGCGGGATGAGCCCTGCTGAGGAAAGCATGGAACAGGATTTCCCCCCAAAACTGCTTGAATGCTGCCAGGCAGATAACGATGCCTGGCTGGCCCTGAGGATTTCTCCGAGGAAAGGAGTTTATTCTCAGGCACAGACACGAATGGGCAGTTTAATCTCCTGTTGTGGCTCGTGTCCAGTTGGGGTTGTTTAGTCCAACACTTCAGCTCCTGGAGACTTGGCTCCCCACAGTGGAAACCAGTCGTGGGGGGACAGACCTTCCTCCCTACTGCCTGCCTGCTCCCCTCTGCGTTAGCGCTTCTCGAAGGCAGAAGTGTAAGCAATTCAGTGGAAATATAAATGAACGCAGCATCAAGCAGGCTGCCCGGGGAAGGCAGGGGGAGATGTGTGACAGGGTGGACAACCACCTGTCTCGGGTGTAAAGGTCAGAGAGGGAAATCCCTCCAGAGGTTTAACTGCAGAGATTGCCCAAATGGGACTACAGACCACAGAAAGCATCTCCCAGACCCCAGGAGGTGCAGCAGCACCCTGCCAGCACGGCTCACTGCGGTCCCCTGCCCGACACGGGAGTCTGAGCAGGGGGCAGTGAGCGGGACCTGCAGGCCAAGCTCTCTGCCACAGACCTGCCTATTTGGGTGGAGATGATTTTCGATAGAATTTACAGGCGTGGATGCAGGAGGCAATCGCTAAAGCAAAGAGCCGCTCTTTTCTCCCAGCATTCATCAGGGTTTGCAAGCCCCTCTTGCTGCTGAGATCCAGGATGCTGTGAAGGGCTGCGCAGAACCCTGGGGAAAGCCCATCTTACCGCCCCAAAGAGCAAAGTCCCCGGCACTTGCCTGCCGCTGTCTGCATGTAGCCAGCCAGGGTGCAGACTCGCCTCTCGCAGGCTCCGCCGGGCAGCAGGACGGCGACGATGGCCAGCAGCGAGCTGAGGGCCAGCAGGACACAGCCGCCCGCACACAGCACGGCGCTCGTCTGAAAGGACACGCAGGGCTGTCAGCGAGGTCACCCCCCGCCACCGTCCCCGCGACACCTCCCCGCGGATTCCCCCTCTGGAAGTGAGAAGCCCGCTGTGGGTGGTTTCTCCCACCTTTTCCCTTCCACCATCTGTTGCTTAAATTCCCTGTTAAGTCTTGAGCCCACGGTTCGCCCATCACCTGGTCCCAGGGGTTATTAGTATTCGGGTTACGGTGACAATAGCAAATGTATTACACGCATGAAGGGCTACGTCACTAATACAAGTGCCATTAGATGCCTACAACATGTGGCAGTGCCTCCACTGAGAGCTGAAACGTCTCTCTTGATACAAGAAAGCCTGGCACTTAGAAAGTATTTTGCCAATGATGCTCTGAGGCGGGGAACGCGCTGCTGTGGAGGTTTCACTGCAGCCAGCCTCTGCCGACACGCAGGCTGCTCCCACCCCCTACCCCTGCTCACCTCCAGCAGCCCTGCTGGCCTTGCCCTGCAGTGGCCATGGCTTTGATTTAACTTCTTTTGCAACAAAACTGGCTGGGGTGGAAGCAGTTTTCCTATTTAATATTCTGGCAGTAAAATGCGAACTGCATCAGCATCTAAAACTGGGGGAATTCATGGCTTGCCCTTGGTTATGGGCACCTGACTGCTGCACTGTTGTTTCTGTCCCCGTTGCAGATGACATTTCCACGTCTGCCAACGGGATGGCACGGGCAGTGAGGTGGTCCCTGTACCGGTGGGGACAGGTGCCGGCCCAGCCAGGGGACGGTGTGGACGGGCGCCGCCTCCTCCAGCACCCAGCTCATGGCAGCGCTCCAACAGCGTGAGGGCACCTCAGTCCCCGCGCTGTGGCAGCCACCTCAGAGCCCTGTCATTTCACAGCATTTCATGGTGAATTCCACGAAACGCTTCTGGCTTTGGTGAGTCACCCTGCAGTAATGTCACCTCTTGGCTCCCTCATGCAGCACAGCTGTAAGACAGGTCTTGTCCCCATCTTCCTAACGAGCCTCATTTTCATAACCTGTGCAGGAACTGCTCTAAGGAGCTCAGGTCCCACCTCTACCTGCTCTTGTCCAGCCTTCTCGTTCTGCTGAGCTGCTCTGGTTAGAAATACACAATTTTCCTTTTGTACTTTTCCCCCTAGATTTGGGCTTTTGGGCAACCATGGTTACTATAGGAACAAATCCAATACATGTTTTCATTTACACACACACACACCCCCAAGAGATTACAAATCAGGAGTAAATAATCTGCTAAATGCAAGTTATGCTGGAGGAACCACAGGCAGGCTGGAGGGGAGGAAGAGGAATTGGGTTTACCCTGCGATGGCTATGGGGGGGGTCCAAGAGCTAAAAAAACCCTCCAACACTAGTGGTGCTGCCCCACGGGCACTGCCCTATTTCTACCTGTATTATTTACTGCTGAGCTGTTTTTTTTAACAGCTGGACTGACTGGCAGAGCTGCTGCCTGCAGGGTCCTGCCCGGGAGCTGCTGCTGCTCCAAGAAGGGACACGTGGGTGCTGGTGGGGGACAGGCCAGGGGAGCAGGGACACTGCCCCAACACCCTGGTGCGAGCGCTTCCCCCGGTGCTGTGCAGTGGTTAGAAACCAGCATCTTATTTATAGCCCATTTATACACTGCACAAGAAATGCAAACACTGTCCTGGAAATAAATTAATTCCTGATGTGCAATGCAAAAGGCACGGCAGAGCAAACAGCTACCGAAAGAAACAGAAAAGCTGTTTCAGCAGGGACTGTGGCACCAGGGGTAGCTGCTCCTCTCCGCTGCCTTCCAACCCACCAAGACCCAAAGAGACACGTGCTGCTTCGGGACAAAAGAGACAAGATTGGGACACCCCCAGCAGGGACCAGGCCCTCGTCCCATCTGTATGCTGGGAGGGACCCACAGGGTTTGGGGTGGGATGGGTGACCCCATCCACGCAGACACCCTCCCAGCGTGGGACCCCACGGGGAGAGCAGCCTCAGGCCTTGCTCCCCATCACTCCCAGGGCAGCAGCATGGCGAGGAAATAGGGATTTATTAAAAAATAAAAAAAAAAAAAGGAGGATTACTCCAGCCAGCATCTGAATTTCACCCTCCACCCGGCAACATGCAAAACCATCTTCCTTTGTGAGGACCATTAATTATTTAGAGCAATGAATTTTTCAGCAGAAAGGGGTCTTGTGAAGCAGACTTGTTCTTCTCTCATGTGAAGCAGATTATTTTTAATGATCTAGGTGGTTCTTAATTATGGTAGCACAAATCCCCTAAAAACTCCTAGCTCCTTCTGGAAACAACCTTCGCACCCACAGAAAGGTGCAAAGATATTTTTCAGGGCATAGCACCAAGAAAAAAGGTGAGCGTTACACTGAAAGAAGAGCTGGGTCTGGTTTGGGTCCTGCCATCAGGGTTGGGCAGCAGCAAGACTGTGAGGTCCCAGGGCTGGCAGCACCCTGATGTGCACAGTGGTGGCCAAAACCCAACCAAATATCAACCAGGCCTTGGCAAAGGTAACTAAGGTCTCATTATGGATATGTTAAAATTCCTGTGGGCAGGAGGCGTAGGCAAATGGTGAAGTTTGTGTTCTGCCATGTGGGCTGGGGATGCTGAGTCACCAAATAGCCTCCGGGCAGCTCTGGGGGCAGGAGGGGAGATGCAGCTGAGCAGTTTTGCTGCAGGGCTCAAGGGACTGTGGTGATGCAGCTTCTCCAGAATAGGTGGCAATAGAAAAAGGCACAGGTTGCTTCAGGGCAGGTTGCAAGAGACCCTGCTGCAAGCTGGCGGTCCTAGTCAGGCTCCCACACGATGCTGATGCCCTCCAGAGCGGCTTGAACACAAGGTGTGAGCTTCTTTCCCTAACGTGTTGGCAGTACCTGCCGAAACACTGGATATGCTCTCGTAAACCAGAAATTTTGCTTGTGTTGTAATCTTTCCAGGGCCTTGGCTGGGAAATTATCCCAAGTGCTCCTGCCCTGTACTTGAGTTGCACCTGCAGGTCAAACAGCTGCTTCTGAAGGAAAATAATAAGGTTTAAGTTTGAAGAAGTCCATGGAGCAAAGGTACCAAACAGTAGCAGCTAAAACCCCTCTCCTTCCAGCTGCCCAGCGCCTCCCTCTCTCCTCCTTGTTTGTGCCTGTTGCATCTTGAGCGGAAGGAAAGGAGAGGATGCAGGAAACAGGATGCAAAGGCTGAAACCCAAAAATAGATGGCGGGGGGAGGAAACAAACAGGATGGATCGAGGCCGTCTGGAAGAGCCCAGCTCAGGCCGGGGCCATTCATCACAGCAGAGCGCACAGCTCCCAGTGCAAAACCGGCCAGGGAGAAGCAGAACCTCGCTGCCCGGGGGGTGCCTGTCCCCAGGCACTGCAGACCCACGTCTGGGCCAGGGGAGACCCCCCCGGGGGGCCCAGCAGAGCAGGGCTGTGAGCTACCCTGCCTCTGCTGCCATGGGAAAAGACATAAAACCGTGTCAGATTTTCTGCTCCCACTCCCAGGGAGATTAATTGTTTATCCCCAAACAAATTAATAGTCCCCTGGTGGGACTGTAAATATGCCTTTATGTAGCGTAATAAATTCCGATTAACAACAACCCCCTACCCATTATTTTACTATTTTACAGGTCTGACATGCGCCATGGCTATGCCATTCACCAAGCAATAAATCTTCTGAAGGTGCTGTTTGATTCACCAAAAAAAAATCAAAATTAAAATGTCACCCAATGACCGTCCTGGGAAGAATCACTTAATATCCCTAATGAAAATTTTCTAAAAGTTAACCTGTCTTTTGAAGCCAGCATCCACGATCTTTACAGTTTAAAATGAAAAGGGCAAAGGGAGAAAAAACTGTCCAGTCCAATGAGTTAGTGCTGAGAAATGGTACCCAGCGTTTGGCTTGACAGAGATGAACCAAGTTGGCAAAACTGCCATTGCATCCTGAGTGCTGGGTCATGCCATGATGCGCATTAGTTTATTAACGCAATTTATTAATTGGAACTTGACCACCCCTGAGAGCTGGCCATCCTGGATGGGTCCTGGGGTACCTGGTGCAGTAGGCTGAAAGCAAGGTTACAGACTGCTTGGGTATTTCAGCCCTGCTCAAATGCTTAAGCACCTTTGCAAATGGGGGCAGAAAATAAATACCCTAAACAATTAGGAAATAAAGCCGTGGGCTGAGAGAGAGGGAAGGTCACAGTGTGTCTGGTGGTGTCTGCTGAGGCAGAAAAGGTCTGAGAAACCCCAAATTTGCTGGGGGAAAACTGGCTGTAAGAGAAGAGGGGGCAAAATTAATCAAACCATTTTCTTTTTTTTTCATGCAGTCCCTTCCCATCAGAGCTGTGTGTGATTAAATATTCATTCAGAGAAGATGTTTTGGGGGTTAAACTGGATAGTGCTGTACCTGGAGAGGCAGAAACTGAATGGATACCAGGGGTTCTAACCTCGTTAAAAAACTAAACCAGCACTGGACGGAGGTGCTGAGTGGAGACCTGGGGTTTGGGATTTGCAGCAGTGCTGGCAAGGACCCGGGAGGCCACACCAGGAGTTAGTGCCAGGAAATAGATGCAGATGTTGGCAGCTGGGTCTGTCTCTGCTTCGTAGCTCAAGATGCCCCTGGCGAAGCTCCTGGTAGAAGAGGAACAGTCGCCACTGCCAGTTAGAGGGCAAATAAATAGGGCTGGAAAGGATCAGTGCAAATACTCAGACTGGTATCTATCTGCAGGGCAGCAGCGGTGCTGGAGCAGCAAAGCTGCCTCCTCTCCACCCCAGCGCCCCCCCAAGCTGGTGGCACTGGCACCACGCGGCCGTCAAGTCCTTCAACTCCTCCCAAACCTTCCCGAGAGTTCTGCACTGGACCCTAAACCCCCGCTTTCATCCAAACCAGCAGAGCCTTCTCCTGGGGCAAAGGCGTAAGAAATCTCGGTGAAAGCTGGGAATACCCGCCTGGGCGCGAGAGAGGGGCGCCTGCCTCTGCAGGAGATGCTGCCTGCGCAGGGGTGGGTGGATCAAGACTCGCAGCTTGTTCATATTTCCCCCACACAAGTCACAGAAACAAACATCCGCCATCTGGTCGGCATTAAAGCGACGGCCAGGAAGAAGATCCCACATGTCCTCATCTTCTCCTCCCTGGCAATTACCTTCCTTTCGGTGCCATCTGAGAATTTTCTCCTTCCTATTTGATATTCCCTCTCCATCCTGTTCCCATGCAGATCCTATCGCCTGCCCAGCAGGGCTGGGAAGTGCCTGGTGTCATCCCGTGGGAAGGGTGGGAGCGGGTCCAAGCTCCCCAAACCAGCCCGGCAGAAACGCAGAGCTCCAGGTGTGATGCTGCCGGGGAGGAGGCTGGTGTATCAGGGTCCCCTGAGCCGGGGTGTTTTGGGGCACAGGGATGCAGAGGAGGCAATAAGGCTCCAGTCCTCATTTCTCCCCTTTTAAATGAAGGATTTGGTTGATGGGGACCTGCCCGCTCCGTGGCACACACAGGGGAGCACTTCTCCCCAGCTTAAATTTACCAGCTCACGCACAAAATTCAGCAAAAAATAAAACCACGAGATACAGCTTGGCCAGTCCTGGCCTTCCAGGTAACTTTCCCACTTTCCAGCTAATTAGAGTATTCAACACAAACACCAGAGGGGTTAATGTCCAAACCAGTTCAAGAAAAAAAAAAAAAAAAAAGCATTTTTTTAATTAGGAAGAAAATAAGAGACAGATAATATGTCTGATGAATTACAGCTGTCTTTCGTCCAGTGCCATTGCATCTGGGGATGCTGGAAAGCAGTTCCTAATGGCACTGCTTTATCTAAGAGCATGATGGATAGTGGTGAAAGAGAAAAAAAAGGGAAAAATAAGACATTAGCACATCAATGGCGTGCCTGTGACCTCCATCAAGGGATGCGAACCAACTTAATGAAATTTTAATTAGGCAGCAAGCAGCGTGCTGTCGCTGGGTACCAGATCAGACCTTCTTACCCGCACTCTGTTATTATCCTTCCTTGGGATAAGCCCCTTCCTGGTGCTAGTGGCAAAGCTGGGCTCATGGTCCTGGTCTGGGGAATGCCCCACAGGTCACAAAGCTCTCCCATCTGGCTTTTCCTTACAGAGCCAGTGGAGGGGACCCCAAAGGGAGACTCTGCTCTGGGCCCTACAAAGGGGAAATGCAATGCGCAGCCCAGCATCTCTCCGATGCGCCCAGGCCATACCCCTCCCAAGGGTTGAGGCCTCGCTGTTTGCTGAGCAGGTTTGTGGGCAGGCAACTGAGCGTGAACTGGTCATCACTGTCACGAGTGGCCACGTCTCAGCTAAGCCCTGGCTGCTGCCCAGCCCCTGGCCCCGCAGCCCAAGCAGTGACGCCGCGGCTAATACCCACCTCTCCAAGCTTTTGTTTAAGCAAAGCAGCTTGTGTCTCCTGTTGAGAGCAGAGTTGATAGAATTAATCCTGAGAGCAGACTGTCTGTATTTTTCAATCAACTTGACCTTCCACAGCCCACCGATAAGCTGGCCCTGTCTCAGCACTAGTTTCAGCCCAGCTTAGTGGTGAGCGGTTCACTGGTCAGCAAGTCCTGGTTATGGTTTGCTACTCGGGCATTGAAGCATGGGGCCAGAGCCTAGTAATTACAGGTTTCCCCAACAGTGGGTATTTTCTGTTCTGTTAATGTAGGTCAAAAAACTCTGGGTGGCTAATGAAAGGAGATAAAGTCTACTGCAAGGTACTGTGCATAAAGGGGAAGATGGTGATTTCAAGAATTGCCGAGCACTTAAACCTCTTGCCAAGGTTGTGTAAGTGCAATTAAAAATCAAAACTGGTAGACAGAGTAAACCAGGGAAGATCTGCTCCCTTGGGAAGTTCTTAGGATGAGGAGCTAAAAGCTGATTTCCTGATAATCCCAAATTAACACGCTGGTCTGATACACGGCCCCCAGAGGTAGAACAGATTCTGCTCAAGAGCCCATCTCGCACATGGCTCCCTGCACTGCAAGCGGGGGACCCCCAAAACGCTCAGCTCCCTCTGCCACAGCCTGTGCTCGAAGAGAAGCGACAGATTTTCCAAATATCCTCCCATGCCCACGAGCACCCCACGTGCTTTTTCGCTGGAACAGGGCTGCTGCATAGCTCCGCAAACCTGATCCCAACTGGCAAACCTCAGGTTACATCGTGAACCCAACGCTGGACTGACAGGGCGAGAAACCAGCCACAAAGGTTTATGAAACCTTTCAGCATTTTCTAATAAAAGGGTAAGGAGGTTTACTGTGCATTTTCACTAGGGTTTGCTGAATCTTTTCAAGTCCTTCTATGGGCAAAAACCCAGGAAAGACCCACTCAGGGAACTCCTCATGCTATGCAAAACCTTCCCCCTGTCCTGAGTGGGTTACTTTGTGCTCTGCTCCAGCAGGGCATCCCTGGCTTCATAGGCAAGTGCTCCATGTGGTTTTAACCTGAATACCATGGGCTGATCAGCTTCTTTGTTATTTTAGATTACGTGCTTGGCAAAGCCTGAAAATAATTGGAGACTATCTGGAAAAATAAAAATAGAAATTTGAAATGAAGCAGCACTAGCTTCCAAAGTGCAGCACTGAGACAGGAACCCAGGAGCCAAATGCTCCCACTGAACGAGAAAGTAAATTAGCTCAGGATGAAGCACTATTTTGCACGCACGCATACGCACACAGCGATCTGGCACCAAAAAAAAAAAAAAAAAAAAGGCAAAGTAGTGAGATGTGATGAAGCAGCTCAGAGCTGAAAAGCTCGTCTGTTTTTCCCAGCTCTATCAGTTGGCCTCCCAAGAGCAATCCCTTTTCCCCATGACACCTGCACCCCTCGGGATGCCCCTCTCCAGCCCTCACAGCTCCAGCTCCTCCCACAGCGGATCCTCCTTCCCATTAATTGTCCCTGTAAGGGCCCCACGCAAAAACTGTCTGTGGCCCGGGGGCAATATCACCATCACCATCCTCCCTCCTCACCTGGCTCCAGCCAGACCCTCTCCAGTTTCCATCAGCTCCTGCAAGGTCTCGGCCTGCACAGGACAGCCCGGCCACAACATCTCCAGGCATCAGGGATATTTTACTATATTCCACCCATCAAACCACCATCGTGATGCTGAGCACGATGCAACGCCCCAGCAGCCTCAGCACTGACAGGGTTAAATTAAAGGTACCCATGATATTAGAGAGCTGCAAAGTAATTATGAAAGGAAGCGGAAAAAAAGCCAGCAACTCTAAGCAGACATGAAGGCCCTCTTAAGAGAAGAAAGGCATGTTAATTAACCTCTAGACATGATTCAAAGCATCATTTGTAGCATGATTAACATAATCCCCCAAGTGCAAACACACAACTGGCATTAACGATCATTTGCCGGGCTGAACACTTCCCCACCCCTTCATCAAATCGGCACATTTGAACAGGGAAAACATTTGAAACGCGGTAAACGTGCACGTTCCAGGAAACAAAAAGAACAACGTTCCCTGGAGACGGACATCCCAGCTGCGGGCTGCTCCCACCCCCTGTGCGCTGCAGGTGGGCATTCTCCCCAGATGTGCTCTCAGCATCCTCCCCAGATGTGCTCTCAGCATCCTCCCCAGGTGTGCTCTCAGCATCCTCCCCAGATGTGCTCTCAGCATCCTCCCCAGATGTGCTCTCAGCATCCTCCCCTGACGTGCCATCAGCTTCACCCTAGAAAAGCTCCTGATCCCCACGTCGGCTTTTGCTTCCTTTGCCCCCACAGCCACAGCTTCACACCCTTCTCACCAGCCTCGGCCACTTCAGCAGAAACCTGGTGGCTGTTTTCCAAAGCTCCTAGACTCCTGGCCACGTTAGGCTTTCATTTAAAGAAGGAGCTGCCCACAAGATTGCTTGAAAAATTGGAAATGGAAGGTCAACAAGTTCTGAAAGCAAAGATAAAGGAGCCACAATTTCCCCGTCTCTCCAAAACCAAGAACCTCCTGCTTGAACCTGCGGACGGGGCTCCCAGCCCTCAGCTCCCCCCGTCCTGAGCACGGAGGCGTGCAGGTTCCCAGGGCTGCTCATGCACGAAAGCCAAAGCTGTTGCCTGCCTTAGCAAAGCTGTCAGGGACATTTTATTATATTCCACCTCATCAAATAACCATCACAACAGGTATTCTCATCCTCATCATGGCAGGAAGCTGGTAGGGCAGCACTTTCCCCTGACAGAGACTGCACTGTTCATGAATTACCTGGGTGATATTAATAAAGGTGACAAAGATGTGTCACCAAAATCCCCTGTAAGCTCCACCTGGTACCGTGTATTATTCATCCCTACCACAGCCCAAGCTCGGGAGCTCAGAGGCTTTGCCTTATGTTATATTCTGGATCTAAAATGCTTTCAGAGGCTGAGGCTGCGTGTAGCTGAAGCTTGTTCAAATGAGTCACTGCTGAGCTTCATTCTTATCTTTAAAGTTTGTTATTCCTTCGAAGTGTTTATCTGAATTGCATTTGCAAAAACAGCTGAACAAAGGCCAACTTATGGAAACAAGAGCATTTTTGCACGTTTTTATATAAATAGGAAGGATTTCATGCAGCCGGTTCTTTTCTTTGCAATTCACAATATTTGTCTTTGATGACAATTTTAAGGACCATGACGGGATTTAAGCAATCACAGGCAGACCTGGCATCCTGGGAGAGGGAACAGCACAGCTTCACGGCAGGCTGAGAAATTCAACCACTGACACCCATCGTGTGGGGTGCAGCCACGACCTCCTGGCGACTTGGCCCTGATATCGGGGTTCCTGCAATGTAGCGACCCAGAGTGAGTCAAAGCTCACGTGCTTCGAGCTGCGGGAGTGAAATCACACTCACAACCTCAGGGTAAGACACTAAGAATAAAATGAAAGGAAAGGAGGAAGAAAGGGCAGGGGCGATCAGGTGGTGGATGCCGGGGCTGGGCTTTGTGTGGTCCCCACACACACCCAGCGGGGATGGGCGGCTCTTTGTCACCCCAGGACACCCCAGCAACACCAAACCCCACGGGGCAAGCCTTGGCCTTGGCCTCCTTCCTCCCAAAACCTGGCAAGGGCACCACCCCGGGCTGGCCGGGCAGGGGAACGGCCACAGTCTGCCCCGTCCAGGCTCGATTTCTGGATCCGCGTGTCCCAGGGGCAGCAGTTTCAGCCCCCACCCCCCCCCCGGCTCCTCTCCCGCTCAGCGAACTCAGCCGGCAAACGATGCGCAGTGCCCCGCCGGGGAGCCCAAACCTCTCCCCTTTCTCTCCCGACCTCCCCCTGCACACCCAGGGTGGAGGGATGTGCGGCCCCGGCGGGAGCCCCGGCACGGCAGGGTGGCCAGGTCAGGCCGTGCTTTGTGGCCACGCTCAGGCTGCGCTGACCACCACAAAGGCACCCAAGAGGTTTCCGTGCAGCACCCCAAGCGCGGCCAAGCACCCCAAAGAGAGGTGTGACCCCACGGGAGACCCAGGGGGTGCTGAAGGGATGCTCTGGGGCAGGACACGGGGGGGATGCAGGAGATGAAAGGGATGCTCGGGAGCAGCGCGGGGGGATGCAGAGGATGCCCGGGATGCTCAGGGCAAGACCGGGATGCGGGGGGGAGGATGGGGGGCTGCTGGGGAACCTGGCTCAGAACGGGGGGACGCTGGGGTGATGACAGGGACCTTGGGGAGGTGAGGAGGACAGAGGGATACTGGAGAGCCTGGGGCAGGTTTGGGGGGTTACGAGAGGGATGATGGGG